>NC_079393.1:2020346-2255346 GCF_029220125.1 Pseudoliparis swirei | reverse complement strand
AGACCTGCAGCTCTTGTTGTGCGTGTCCGTATTTGTTGGTGACGACTTGAAGCTTCAGTTTGAACTGAGCCGACTCGAGTTCAGCCTTCCTCCTCAGAGACTGCTCCTGGTACAGAGACCTGGGGGTCAGGGGAGAGAATGCAGCTTCAACACATGAAGACTTCTATACAACCGGAGGAGTCGCCCCCTGGTGGTCAGAAGAGAGAATGCAGCTTCAACACATGGAGACTTCTATACAACCGGAGAAGTCGCCTCCTGGTGGTCAGGAGAGAGAATGCAGCTTTAACACATGAAGCATAGACTTCTATACAACCAGAGGAGTCGCCCCCTGGTGGTCAGGAGAGATAATGCAACTTCAACACATGAAGACTTCTATACAACCGGAGGAATCGCCACCATATTAATAAATGTATATGAATAAATAAAATACGTACAGAAACATTGAAATGCTGAAATAAATGCTGATGTAAATAAATAAAAGAAATATGTATTCTGTTATTTGAGGTTTGATGTATCGATACACACATCTACTTGTTTCCGGATGTTTTTCTTTATTCCCGTGTATATTTATTGATATTCAAGGACACGTCGCTCACTTCTTGAGGATCTCCTGCTCACAGTTGTCGAGCGCTCTCAGCTTGGGAGCGTAGAGCAGGACGATGTCGGAGCGCTTCGCCTTCTTGTTGCACTGGAGACGGAAACATAGAAACATGGACATGAGTGACAGGCGGGGATCAGACCAGGGGGGGGGGGGGGGTGTAATACTGACCTGCGGACACTTGGCGGACGGGCCCTGGGCGCTCAGCCAGCGCCGGATGCAGGTGAAGCCGAACAGGTGACCGCAGCGCAGGGCGGACAGCCGGTGCTCGCCCGCCGTCGTCCACGCCTCGAAGCAGATGGAGCAGATGTCACCTTCGCCCTCTTCCGACTGCTGCAGGGGGGGCGGGGCTTCGGGGGGCGGAGCCACGGGCGCCGGCTGGAGGAGACGAGATTAAGACAATGAAAACATCAAAAGCTTTCTTCACTGAGGCAAACGGACCGTTGAGAGGTGGTCGTTGGTGAAGCCTCGAGTTCAGCATTATGGGAGAAAGAGACCTGTCAATCACCTTGTAGCTCCGCCCCTAAAGCATCCCCTGTCCTAAATGATGACATCATGCTGTATAGAAGAAGACTTGAAACGAGAGACAGACATAAACTCGTGTTTACAATGTTTACTGAGGGAATACATCAAGAGAAGTAGAGTCACTATATAGACTTCTATACAACCAGAGGACTCGCCCCCTGGTGGTCAGGAGAGAATGCAGCTTTAACACATGAAGCATAGACTTCTATACAACCAGAGGAGTCGCCCCCTCGTGGCCAGGAGAGAGAATGCAGCTTTAACACATGAAGCATAGACTTCTATACAACCAGAGGAGCCCCCTGGTGGCCAGGAGAGAGAATGCAGCTTTAACACATGAAGCAAATACTTCTATACAACCAGAGGAGCCCCCTGGTGGTCAGGAGAGAGAATGCAGCTTTAACACATGAAGCATAGACTTCTATACAACCAGAGGAGCCCCCTGGTGGCCAGGAGAGAGAATGCAGCTTTAACACATGAAGCAAAGACTTCTATACAACCAGAGGAGCCCCCTGGTGGTCAGGAGAGAGAATGCAGCTTTAACACATGAAGCATAGACTTCTATACAACCAGAGGAGTCGCCCCCTGGTGGTCAGGAGAGTGGAGCGTTGGTGGAAGCGTTACCTGGACGTTCTGACTCGGAGCGTCTGTCCTCTCTCCGTCTGCAGATGGACCGGAGTCCTGATTCGAGTCGGCTTCCTGTGGTTGCGAGGCGAGGCGAGGACCGGCGGGCGGCGCCGGGTCGCCGGGCCCCGGAGCGATGGCGGCCGGGCCTTCTTCCTCGTCATCCTCGGACTGGCTGACCTCGGTGGTGTTGCCGGACTCCGGCTCGGCCGCGCCGGCGACCGGCGCCCGCAACAGGAACTCTTGGAAGCCTCTTGAGGGCGCTGCCGTCTGGCTGGAGTAGTGCACCCTGAGGCCCTGCCTACACACAAGGAAACAAGGACACGAGTGAGAGGAGACAACAAGGAAACGAGAGAGAGGAGACAGTGAGGAAACGAGTGAGGGGAGACAACGAGGAAACGAGAGGAGAAAATGAGGAAACGAGTGAGTGGAGACAATGAGGAAACGAGTGAGTGGAGACAACGAGGAAACGAGTGAGTGGAGACAACGAGGAGACGAGTGAGGGGAGAAAACGAGGAAACGAGAGAGCAGACAGTGAGGAAACGAGAGAGAGGAGACAGTGAGGAAACGAGAGAGACAGTGAGGAAACGAGAGAGAGGAGACAACGAGGAAACGAGAGAGGAGACAACGAGGAAACGAGAGAGGAGACAGTGAGGAAACGAGAGAGAGGAGACAACGAGGAAACGAGAGAGAGGAGACAGTGAGGAAACGAGAGAGAGGAGACAACGAGGAAACGAGAGAGGAGACAGGAAGAGAGAGAGACAACGAGGAACGAGAGAGAGACAACGAAGAGGAGGACAGTGAGGAAACGAGAGGAGACAACGAGGAACGAGAGAGGAGACAACGAGAGAGGAGGAGAGAGAGAGGAGGGGAACGAGAGAGGAGACAACGAGGAAACGAGAGAGGAGACAACGAGGAAACGAGAGAGAGGAGACAGGAGGAGAGGAAGCGAGAGAGAGGAGGAAGCGAGAGAGAGGAGACAACGAGGAAATGAGAGAGGAGAGTGAGGAAACGAGAGAGGAGACAACGAGGAAACGAGAGAGAGGAGACAGTGAGGAAACGAGAGAGGAGACAGTGAGGAAACGAGAGAGAGGAGACAGTGAGGAAACGAGAGAGAGGAGACAACGAGGAAACGAGAGAGAGGAGACAGTGAGGAAACGAGAGAGGAGACAACGAGGAAACGAGAGAGGAGACAGTGAGGAAACGAGAGAGAGGAGACAACGAGGAAACGAGAGAGGAGACAACGAGGAAACGAGAGAGGAGACAGTGAGGAAACGAGAGAGGAGACAACGAGGAAACGAGAGAGGAGACAACGAGGAAACGAGAGAGGAGACAACGAGGAAACGAGAGAGGAGACGAGGAAACGAGAGAGAGACAACGAGGAAACGAGAGAGGAGACAGTGAGGAAACGAGAGAGGAGACAGTGAGGAAACGAGAGAGGAGGAAGCGAGAGAGAGACAACGAGGAGAGAGGAGACAGTGAGGAAGCGAGAGGAGACAGGAGAAACGAGAGAGAGGAAGCGAGAGAGGAGACAACGAGGAAGCGAGAGAGGAGACAGTGAGGAAGCGAGAGAGGAGACAACGAGGAAGCGGAGAGAGGAGACAACGAGGAAGCGAGAGAGGAGACAGGAGGAACGAGAGAGGAGACAACGAGGAACGAGAGAGGAGACAGAGGAACAGAGAGGAGACAGTGAGGAAGGAGAGAGAGACGAGGCGAGAGGAGGAGACAGGAGGAAGCGAGAGAGGAGACAGTGAGGAAGCGAGAGAGGAGACAGTGAGGAAGCGAGAGAGGAGACAGAGGAAGCGAGAGGAGAGACGAGGAACGAGGAGACAACGAGGAAGCAGAGAGGAGACAGCGAGGAAGCGAGAGAGGAGACAGTGAGGAAGCGAGAGAGGAGACAGTGAGGAAGCGAGAGAGGAGACAACGAAGAGAGAGGAGACTGAGGAAACGAGAGAGGAGACAACGAGGAAACGAGAGAGGAGACAACGAGGAAACGAGAGAGGAGACAGTGAGGAAACGAGAGAGAGGAGACAACGAGGAGGAACGAGAGAGGAGACAACGAGGAAGCGAGAGAGGAGACAGTGAGGAAGCGAGAGAGGAGACAGAGGAACGAGGAGGAGGAGGAAACGAGAGAGGAGACAGTGAGGAAACGAGAGAGAGGAGACAACGAGGAAACGAGAGAGAGGAGACAACGAGGAAACGAGAGAGGAGACAGTGAGGAAACGAGAGAGGAGACAGGAGAAGCGAGAGAGGAGACAACGAGGAAACGAGAGAGAGGAGACAACGAGGAAACGAGAGAGGAGACAACGAGGAAACGAGAGAGGAGACAACGAGGAAACGAGAGAGGAGACAACGAGGAAACGAGAGAGAGGAGACAACGAGGAAACGAGAGAGGAGACAGTGAGGAAACGAGAGAGGAGACAACGAGGAAACGAGAGAGAGGAGACAGTGAGGAAACGAGAGAGGAGACAGTGAGGAAACGAGAGAGAGGAGACAACGAGGAAACGAGAGAGGAGACGAGGAAACGAGAGAGGAGACAACGAGAGAGAGAAGCGAGAACGAGAGGAGACAGTGAGGAAGCGAGAGAGGAGACAGTGAGGAAACGAGAGAGGAGACGAGGAAACGAGAGAGGAGACAGTGAGGAAACGAGAGAGGAGACAGTGAGGAAACGAGAGAGAGGAGACAACGAGGAAACGAGTGAGAGGAGACAGTGAGGAAACGAGAGAGAGAGACAACGAGGAAGCGAGAGGAGACAGTGAGGAACGAGAGAGGAGACAACGAGGAAACGAGAGAGGACAGGAGGAAACGAGAGAGGAGACAGTGAGGAACGAGAGGAGGAGGAAGCGAGAGGAGGAGACGAGGAAGCGAGAGGAGACAACGAGGAAACGAGAGAGGAGACAACGAGGAAACGAGAGAGGAGACAGTGAGGAAACGAGAGAGGAGACAACGAGGAATCGAGAGAGGAGTCGAGGAAGCGAGAGAGGAGACAGTGAGGAAACAAGAGAGAGGAGACAACGAGGAAACGAGAGAGGAGACAACGAGGAAACGAGAGAGGAGACAGTGAGGAAACGAGAGAGGAGACGAGGAAACGAGAGAGAGGAGACGAGGAAACGAGAGAGAGGAGACAGTGAGGAAACGAGAGAGGAGACAGCGAGGAAACGAGAGAGCAGACAACGAGGAAACGAGAGAGGAGACGAGGAAACGAGAGAGAGACAATGAGGAAACGAGAGAGGAGACAGTGAGGAACGAGAGGAGACAGTGAGGAAACGAGAGGGAGACAGTGAGGAAGCGAGAGAGGAGACAGTGAGGAAGAGAGGAGAGACAGAGGAAACGAGAGGAGACAACGAGAGAGCGAGAGAGGAGACAGTGAGGAATCGAGAGACAGTGAGGAAACGAGAGAGAGGAGACAACGAGGAAACGAGAGAGAGGAGACAACGAGGAAACGAGAGAGGAGACAGTGAGGAAACGAGAGAGGAGACAGTGAGGAAACGAGAGAGAGGAGACAACGAGGAAACGAGAGAGGAGACAGTGAGGAAACGAGAGAGAGGAGACAACGAGAGGAGGAAACCAAGGAAACGAGAGGAGACAACAAGGAAACTGAGGGAACGAGTGAGAGACAATAAGGGAACGACACACACACACATACTATTACAGATCTTTTCTTCCGACCAATCAAAGCGCTTCACCACTACGTGACATCATTCTCTCACTGATGGGCGGAGCTACGGTCTCACCTGAGTCTCCTCCGTAGCCACGCCCCCTGAGCGGCCGAGGGCGCGCGCGCCGCCCTCTGGCTGAAGGCCCAGGTGAAGGGAAGTCTGGCGGGCGGCGCCGTCCACTCCCCCTCGCCGTCCTCGTCCACCTCCGTGTCGCTGGAGTCAGAGACGTCCTGCGGCGCGGCGGCCGATCCCGCCAAGCCAGCCGCCATGTTGATGGCGCGCCGTCTGCTGCGTCTGGTCCCGCCTCCTCCGGCACCCGGCAGCACCCCGGGGAGGTCCACCTCCATGGCCTCCATCTGCACCCCGGGGAGAACACCGGTTACTGCCCCGCCTCCTCCCGAGGACACGCCCACAAAACACGGAGACGTCAACCCGGTCAGAACAATGGACCGGTCAGAACAACGACGCAGACGAGAGTCACGCTGGAGTTAGAAAATCAAAATGAGTGAGGAGACAAGGAAACGAGAGAGGAGACAACAAGGAAGCGTTAGGCTACATCTTTGCACTATTGTTTTGTTATTTACTTAAATAGTATTCTATTCTTTTATTTATATATATACAGGACTGTCTCAGAAAATTAGAATATTGTGATAAAGTTCTTTATTTTCTGTAATGCAATTAAAAAAACAAAAATGTCATGCATTCTGGATTCATTACAAATCAACTGAAATATTGCAAGCCTTTTATTCTTTTAATATTGCTGATTATGGCTTACAGCTTAAGAAAACTCTAAAATCCTATCTCATAAAATTTTAATATTTCCTCAGACCAAGTAAAAAAAAAGATTTATAACAGCTGAGTGTTTGTCAAGGCTCAGGAAACCCTTGCAGGTGTTTCGAGTTAATTAGACAATTCAAGTGATTTGTTTAATACCCTACTAGTATACTTTTTCATGATATTCTAATATTTAGAGATAGGATATTTGAGTTTTCTTAAGCTGTAAGCCATAATCAGCAATATTAAAAGAATAAAAGGCTTGCAATATTTCTGTTGATTTGTAATGAATCCAGAATGCATGACATTTTTGTTTTTTTAATTGCATTACAGAAAATGAAGAACTTCATCACAATATTCTAATTTTCTGAGACAGTCCTGTATATATATAGTGCATTTTTCTTATTATTCTATTTTGTATATAGATTCTGCTTTAAAAAAATATATTCTTTAATATATTGTGCATTTCTTATTATTCTATTATTGTATATATCGTGCATCATTAATGGTATAATAATATACAACTATCCCTCTACAAGATGATATCGACCTGCAGCAGTAATGTGAGACAAGACACAGGTTAGCAATAACTAAAACATATGAAATTAAATTAACTAACAAAGCAAACAGCGATGTAATTAATCAGAATCATCACATCGAACACAGTACAATCAATACGTTTTATATTAATACTCCAAGTTCATAATAGTACTTTAAATCAATGTTACTTGTAGTGGAGTATTTCCAGAGCGCCAGCTCGTCCCGCGAAGTACGGAAGCCTCAACTGTCCAAAACCAAACTACCGCCTGCAACAACAAATGTAACGCGGGGCCTTGCGACGCCTTTCGCGGCTACACGCCGAACTCGACACCGAGGTCTCCAGGGCCTCCGGGTAAAAACAGTCGACAGTAGCTGCTTGTCCTCAATTCAGAGAGAGGTGTTACGTCTATCAGCAAGACGTAAATAACAACAACAACAATGCGATAATCCGTTTTGATCACCCTGCTGAAATAAAAACGCGGTGTTTTGAGTGAGCTCGTGAGCCCGGCGGCTCGTTGGCAACGTGCGGCGCGAGGCTCCTAGTTACCTGAACGCGCAGGTGACGGTAACACCTCTGAGGGAGACCTCGCGGATGAACAACAGCGGTTTCCCCACGGATCCTACTTTACCCAGGGAGAGGGAGGCGCAGTCGGGACCCGCGGTCAGGGATCGAATCTCGCGGTGACCAAAGCCCGCCTTGTCCGGCCCCCTCCCATCAACTTCCCGCTGTGACGTCAGCGCCGAAGATCGTATTTCGAGAAGATGGATCACGCGCGATCACGCGTGACCGGTTGGAAGAAAATGAACATCTGCAAGTCAAAATGTTGACTTACTATCTCATAATTATGACTTACCGTCTCATACTTGTGGCGGACTATCACATGAGCCATGAATATTTTCATAATAATAATTTATTGGACCACATAGAGATACTTTCATTTTTAAAAAGTGTCATGAAAAAATTAAAAAGGGGCATGAAAACATGTACATTAAAGGAATATGTGTAATATCTCTGTTAGTTGAGATTTATGATATATGTAGGAATCGAAACTTCTTGATTTCAAGGGTTTATTAGAAAGAATAAAAAGAGGAGAAGCAATGGAGTTTTCTTTTGGTTGTTGATGGATTTTATCCTGCAGGTTTCAACATTTAAACAGCCATGTTTCATCAAACATCGGAGTCCATCGGAGTCCATCGGAGTCCCTCAGGGGTCTGCCAAGGGTGAACTGAAGAGTCACCGTTACACGGAATCCCTCAGGAGTCTGCCATGGGTGAACTGAAGAGTCACCGTTACACGGAATCCCTCAGGAGTCTGCCATGGGTGAACTGAAGAGTCACCGTTACACGGAATCCCTCAAGAGTCTGCCATGGGTGAACTGAAGAGTCACCGTTACACGGAATCCCTCAAGAGTCTGCCAAGGGTGAACTGAGGAGTCACTGTGACACGGAGTCCCTCAGGAGTCTGCCAAGGGTGAACTGAAGACTCAATTAAACAAAACATGTATTAAAGATCCTGGAAATTCTAACATCTACCAATCAGCCTTTATCCTGTATTATAGTGTGTCTCCACAATTGCTTGTTTCCTTGACAAAAGGTGCGGGGGATGGTATGCAATATGCTTAGTAACCTTTACAGGACAGAAGATGATGTGCTTAGCCCCTTCACAGTGTCGAAGATAATATAACTGAGAATATATAAAATTCCCATTATAGCTTTCATCCAAAGCTACTTACAAACATACACCGTAGACACAGCTACAGGGAGCAATTCAGGTTTAAGACCCCGTTTACATGATGGGAAAACGCATATATTTTCATGCGTTTTGGCCTTTCATTTTCACAAAAACGGAGGTTTTATCACGGAAAACGATCATTTCTAAAAACTCCGGCCAAAGTGGAGATTTCTGAAAACTCTGTTTTTGTGTTTGCGTGTGAACTAGGTCAAACGGAGTTTTAGGTTGTCAAACGTCACAGTATGCGACTAAAAATGCTTCACGTCATGTGAGCGTCCTATGTTTACAGTTAGTTTGCTTAGGTGCGCCCGAGTTATTTCCTCCTTGACATGAGGATACTCCTCGGAGGTCTCGGACGGGTACTGTTTTAAGAACAATGCCACCATATCCTTATATTTAGTTTGGCATGATTCCCAATCCACATTATCGAGTGCTTTATTTGCCTTATAATCGAAGGCGACTCGAAGCAGCAGCTCCACTTCGCTGTCTGTCCATACAAATGAACCTCGCGCCATATTTACTCTCTAAAGGAAAAGGAAGTTGATCGTGTTTTTCGTAGTTGTTGTTGGTTTTGAGAATTCTGATTGGTTTGCATGTCTTTATCCTTCTCGTTAATAATAATAATATACACTTTTATTAATCCCCAAGGGGAAATTAGTTCTCTGCATTTAACCCATCCTTAGTTATTAAGGAGCAGTGGGCTGCAGTGATGCGCCTGGGAAGCAACTGGGGGTTCAGTGCCTTGCTCAAGGACACTTCGACTTGCATCTAATGGGGAGAGCGGGGATCGAACCCACAACCTTGCGGTTGCAGAACGGCCCTCTTACTCCACTGAGCTACAGCCTCCCCAGTTACACTGCCGACTACAGGTTTGGCATAGTTATGATGGCGCCCAGGGGCGTATTTATGCGGGTTCTTATAAACTGAAACTTTTTTGAAAACGACCTTGTGAGTACGACGTTATTTTTGAAAACGGAGGGGCAGAAATATTTGTTTCTGTAAATACCCGGCTATGTGTAAATGTGGCCTAAGTGTCTTGCTCAAGGACACGTCGACTTGGGTAGGGAATTGAACCGCCGACTCCGATTGAAAGACGGACCTGCTATCCACTGACCTACAGTCGCCAACAGAGATGTAGTTAACTGAGGGATTTCCCCGTTCTACGACAAATCCATGACAAACTGAGACTTTAAAAACTATCTTTTTAATTAACAATGTAATTCACGACACAATTCAGGTAATATTGTGCCATTGACTAGGGCAGCGATTCCCAAACTGTGGGCCCACTGGTGGGCCGCGAAGGTACTGCAGGTGGGCCGCGAGAGGTCATTTACAATAAATAAATAAAATGTTTTTAATTTTCAATTTTGAAAAGTTTGAAATTAATACACAAATATTTATGATTTAAATTCCGTGTTATTCTTTTATCTGACCTATTTTTCTGACCGCCAAACAAAACAATGTCAAATGGGGCGCCCTCTTGTAGTATTAGTTTATGTTTTGATCAGAGTTGTGATCAGCGCCGCCGCTCCCATAGTGCACTACGCGCTGCGTAGGGCACCAAGTCCTGAGGGGGCTCCACAAAATCGGCACCAAAAAAAATCCTCATAGTTATAATAATTATAATGCCGATATTATTTCAGTCTAGAAATATTAGGCGCCTTTTAGGCATGTATATCACAAAGCAGGCAGAACAAGAGATATATTTAATCGCTCAGCACCCCCCGTTAACACTTCTCGGGTCGCATCGCTCTGTCTGCCGTGATGCGCGCCGACACATCCGCGCACACAGCAGGGTTTTTTCTGGGTCAAAATGGGTCTTCGGTGCTCCCAAAAAAATTGTTTTCGCGCTACGCGCGCACCATCTATTCGTGCACGTCGTGCTGTTGAGTGAGTGATCAGCAGCTGGCCGCTCAGACAAGTCGCGCACCTCACAGTTGCGTATTGATCAGACAAGAAGACACGCTTATCAACTCCAGTGTTTCCCCTCCTATTATAACAGGGGGAAATCTCCACCCGTCACCCTGTAATTTTCGTCTACCCCCCCGTCAACTCTTCTCGGCTCGCGCACGCCAGAGCTCCGATGCCGGCGCACACCTCAGTGTTAAATTACGGCTTAGGCGCGCGTCCACATTTTCTCTATGCAGGAAAAACCCTGCACAGGTGAACACCCTCTCTCTTGTTTTTTCCCTAGACAAAAGACAATACATAGACATAACACCTAGAGGACAATAAACAATGCAGACGACAAAACAATGGACATAACATCATAAAGTCAGAGTATTTGTGGGGGGAAAAACAACAACAACAAAACAAAAAACATACTGTAACGGACTGAGGGAAATGTTATGTTTAGGATGTAAGTGAACGTCTCACGAGCTGGTAGCTGTGAGGCGTGTCTGTGATTGGACAGCGAGTGATGTTGTTGTGTGTGTGTTGTTGTGTTACGCCGTTCGGAGCAGAGCTATGACCCGGAACAGACGTGAAGCTGGTTTGGAGGTTTTCACGGCGTTTTGCTGTGGTTTTGGCGTAGGCTACGGCCAACAGAGCTTGTTCTATGTTCTCTGAATAAACACCCTATAAGCCATCTACGTCTCGTAGCGTTCCTGACCCAGGGTCGCTACATTTGGTGTCAGAAGTGGGATTTTCGCTATCATCAACATCGCCACGCGAGGTAGCAGCAGAGAAGCTAAGTGGCTAACGCTCGTCAACGGTGAGAAACATGACGTCGGGGAGCCGTCTCAAGATTAAACGGGAAGGAGAAAGTGACGAATGGGAATTGGACGGCGCAGCCGGAGCCTGGCAGACGACGGAGCACCGAGAGCGGGTAAAAGAAATGACCGCTAGGATGGCTGCGGAGGCTGGCTTTGGCCACTCGGGCCGCGCCGGTGAGGGAAATGGCGGCCGTAGAGGAATAACTGCGGCCGCAGGAAGGGACATGACTGAGCACACGGAGACACGGAGAGAAGCTATTGCGTCCACAATAAAGACCCCCAGATATGACGGTAAATCCAACTGGGAAGCTTTTCATGCACAATTTGAACTATTAGCCCATGCCAGTAGATGGTCCACTGAAGTAAAAGCTCTCCAGTTAGCGATGTGCCTCACGGGTGACGCTTTATCAAGCCTGCTGCTGCTGAGTCCTGATGATCGGAGTGATTATGATGCACTAATTGGGGCTCTAAAGCGACGATTTGGACAATGCTCTGCCACTAGCCTGCTCCGCTCTGAACTATGCAGCAGACAGCGTCGGCCAGAGGTGCTGCTGAGGAGCTCGCGAATGACATTGAGGGGCTTGTTCACCGCACCTACGCCCACATGCCCCGTCCATCCAGAGTGAGCTAGCGAGGGACCACTTCCTCCAGGCCCTGCTGCCAGCTGACCTGCGCATCCAGACACGACTCCTCACCCTGGGTCGCTCCAGGAGGCTTTGGAGTCAGCAACGGAGAGAGAGATGCTGTGTGCTGGCGCCATGGGGAAAGTGGTTGAAAAGCACCAAAAGGGAGCGCTGCTTGTGAGACGGAAAGGAGTTGGCGCAGCCTGCCTGGGTGGGGGAGCTAACCCAGCTAGTGAGGGCTGCCACTTCGAGAGATGAGAGGCAAGACAAGCCACGACCAAGAGTCTGCTGGGGGTGTGGCCAGCCTGGCCACCTGGTCCGACACTGCCCCGTGCCACCGAACAAGGAACGAGCCGGGACCGCATAATCGGGACGATGCGGACCCTGGCACTCTGTCCCAGCCCCCTCTAATTAACAAAGCTACAATACCGTCCGACCAAATAAGGGCAACCAGACCACCGGAGGATTTTGATGGTCAGCTAGAGCGACTAGTGGTGCTGGGTCGAACATGGATAGGAGACTGTTGGTATGCAATGCTCACCATTGGAGGGACATGCTGCTCTGCACTGGTAGACACAGGTTCGTCAGCAACCCTGGTGAGGCCCGATGTGGTGACAAATGGAACTGATATTTTTCCCACTATCGTGAAACTGCAGTCAGTCACCGGGGAGCGAACTCCTATGGTTGGGGAAGCAATAGTGACTCTGGGCCTGGGGAAAAAGTCTATCCGCTGCCCGGTGTGGGTTGCTAACCTGGAGGACTATATACTGGGACTGGATGTTCTCGGGGCATTGGACTGTGTCATCGACACAAAGAGAGGAACTCTCACGTTCCCTGATGGTCATGTGATCCAGATGTGGCGCCAGCCACCCCGGCCTGGCTGTGTTGCGACCCACACCGTTGCCACACTGACGGCTGAGACAACAAATGATGCTGCCCCTAGCTGCATCCCTTCAAAGGAGCTATCCACACTGCCCTCCACCCTGCCAGCTGCTGAGTTGCACCCACCCCCAGCCTCGGTCCGGCCAGCTACAAGTCCACACACACAGGTGACAAACGCCTCCACCTGACGACCGTGAAAGAGTCTTGGCAGTGAGGGAGGTCTGGCAGGCAAACTGTGGTGGTCTGACTCCGAGCGAACAAAATCTGTTGTGGCAGCTGCTTCTTGAGTTCAAGGACTGTTTTTCAATGTCGGAGGACGATGTGGGCCGCACAGATCTCATCCAGCATGACATCGAAACAGGAGATGCACGGCCGATTAGGATGAGACCTCGACGCCTCCCACTGGCCAGGCAGGCTGCGGCAGACAAAGCCCTGCAAGAGATGCAGCGAGCGGGAATCATCGAGCCTTCCACCAGCCCCTGGGCCTCGGCGATCGTCATGGTCCCCAAAAAGCAGAAGGAGGCGTGGCGTTTCTGTGTGGACTACAGGCCCCTCAACAAAGTGACAAAAAAGGACTCCTACCCCCTTCCACGCATCGACGAGGCCCTCGACACGGTGGCAGGGTCAGCCTGGTACTCCTCTTTGGACCTGCGGAGCGGGTATTGGCAGGTCCCTCTCAGCCCTGAAGCTAGGGCCAAAACTGCCTTCATCACTAATGGGGGCTTGTGGCAGTTTAAAGTCCTTCCGTTTGGCCTCTGCAATGCTCCTGCCACGTTCGAGAGGCTAATGGACAGGGTACTCGCTGGTATCCCTCGGCAGGAGTGTGTTGTGTACCTGGACGACATACTGGTGCATGGTGACTCCTTCCAGGCGGCTCTCGAGGCCCTGAGGCGGGTGCTGGAGAGAGTGGCAGCAGCAGGTCTAAAGCTGCACCCACAGAAATGCTCCTTCATGCAACGGAGGTCACATTTCTGGGGCACAAGCTTGGGGCGGCGGTGTCGGCACCATGGATGATAAAGTGCAGACGGTGAAGGATTGGCCTACCCCCAACACTGTGCAGGACCTGAAAAGCTTCCTGGGCCTGGCCTCCTACTATAGGAAGTTTGTGAGGGGTTTTTCCTGCATAGCTGTACCACTGTTCCGCCTGCTGCAAAAAGGGGTGGTGTTTGATTGGACAGAGGAGTGCCATGCAGCATTCACTTCACTGCAGAGAGCCCTTGTGGAGGCCCCAGTCCTCTCACCGCCTGACCCCACCCTGCCTTTTATCCTCGACACGGACGCCAGTAATGCAGGCGCAGGTGCTGTGCTGGCCCAAGTGACTCCTGAAGGAGAGAGAGTGGTGGCGTATCACAGCAGACAGTTCAACAAGGCTGAACGCCGCTACTGTGTCACGAGACGGGAGCTGCTTGCTATAGTCTGTGCCATCCGACATTTCAGATATTACCTTGGGGGCCTCCACTTCACAGTCCGGACCGACCACTCTGCCTTACAGTGGCTCATGTCTTTTAAGGAGCCAGAAGGCCAGCTGGCACGCTGGATTGAGGAGCTACAGGCGTATGATTTCACTGTGGTCCACAGACCGGGGGCACGCCACGGAAATGCTGACGCGCTTTCACGCCGGCCTTGCAGCGCTGATGCCTGCAACTACTGTGAGAAAAGAGAGGCGCAGGAAGAAGGGCGGCTGCAACCTGGTGTGAAATGTGCTGCCGTGGGACCGGTGGGCACGCCAGCAGGCCATGGACTGACAGCTGTGGACGCAGCAGAGTGGGGTGCAAACAGGAAGAGGATGTCGACATAAGGCCAGTGCTCGCTTGGGTGGGATCCCAACAGCGACCACCTTGGGGAGAGGTTACCATGTGTTCTCGAGCCACAAAGGGACTCTGGTCAACTTTTCAAGCCCTGCGACTGCGTGATGGTGTCCTGCAGAGGGGGTGGAAAGAGCCGGCGACTGGAGAGACACGGTGGCAAGTGGTGGTGCCCAGGGCTCTGAGAGAGACAGTGCTCCGGGCAATGCATGGAGCTCAGGATCTGGTCACTTGATTACGAAGACCCTCCGTCGCCTCCGCCAGGGGTTCTACTGGGGCCAACATAGGCGGGATGTGGTGGACTACTGCCACTCGACAGCTGCACAGCGCAGAAAGGCCCTGCAGACAGATCTCATGCCCAGCTCCAGCAGTTTCCGGCTGGGTGTCCCATGGAGAGGGTGGGGATTGATGTTCTTGGACCGTTTCCTCACTCAGAGAGGGCAACCGTTACATCCTCACTGCAATGGACTATTTTACTAAGTGGCCCGAAGCGTACTGCATGCCGAACCAGGAGGCGGAGACGATTGTGGATGCTCTGGTGGGGGGAATGTTCAGCAGATTTGGGGCCCCTGAAGTCATCCACACAGATCAGGGCAGAAACTTTGAGTCCCGTGTCTTCGCCGCCATGTGTGACAAACTGGGATCCCACAAGACCCGCACGACACCCCTCCATCCACAGAGCGATGGGCTGGTCGAGAGATTCAACCGCACGCTGGCACAACAGCTGGCCATTGTGGCAGCTAAACATCAGCGCGACTGGGACGACCACGTGCCTCTTGTGCTGATGGCTTACAGGTCTGCGGTGCAGGACTCCACTTCCTGCTCTCCTGCCCTTCTCATGCTCGGCAGAGAAATCCGGACGCCAGGGGAGATGATGATGGGGAAACCTCCTGACGCCCCTGCGGGTCCCCCGGGGCTCGACTATGCTTGGAAACTCCAGGACCGCTTGGAGTCGGCCCACGAGTTTGCCAGGAACCAGATGCGCAGTGCGGGCGTAAGGCAAAAGAGGAACTACGACGTGCACGTCAGAGGACGACATTTTGAAGTCGGAGAGCTGGTCTGGGTGTATAGCCCTCAGAGGAAGAAGGGCAGGTGCCCAAAGCTCGATAGTGAGTGGGTGGGGCCCTGCCGAGTCCTGGAGAGACTTGGAGAGGTGGTGTACAGGGTCCAACTGCCACCACGAGGAAGGAAAGTCGCTCTGCATCGAGACAGGCTGGCCCCTACGGGCACATCCACCCCATCAGGACAAGAGCCTGGGGCACGGGAACCCTGGACTCAGCCCAGACTACCCCAAACCCTTCCCAATGGGCCCAGCCTTCGCCCGCCCCTTCACAGGCTCTTAGTGTCCCTGGCCCCCCTCCTTCCCATCCTGCCCTTGGTCCCAGCGTCCCTCAACCCCTTTTCCTCTCCCCAGCGCCGACGGCAGCCTCAGAGGAACCGCAGGCCCCTGGCCACCTAAGAGACTTTGTTTGCCCCTCGGGCGAGGGACTTTGTGGGAGGGTAGTGTAACGGACTGAGGGAAATGTTATGTTCAGGATGTAAGTGAACGTCTCACGAGCTGGTAGCTGTGAGGCGTGTCTGTGATTGGACAGCGAGTGATGTTGTTGTGTGTGTGTTGTTGTGTTACGCCGTTCGGAGCAGAGCTATGACCCGGAGCAGACGTGAAGCTGGTTGGGAGGTTTTCACGGCGTTTTGCTGTGGTTTTGGCGTAGGCTACGGCCAACAGAGCTTGTTCTATGTTCCTTGAATAAACACCCTATAAGCCATCTACGTCTCGTAGCGTTCCTGACCCAGGGTCGCTACAATACAAACATAATAATAATAATTAGAAGGAGAAGAAGAAAGATTTATTATTGTAAAAGTGTGTTGCTCACAGGCTTTTATTTTGTAAAAGTCTGCTACTGCTTGCTGCGGAGCCGGAAAAGAAAGTCATTCGCGGTTTAACAAACATGGAGAATCTCAACAAATGACGGCAGGTATGAGACGCCCTCAAGACACACGTCACACGGAGAATACACGAGCTGGATGAAAGGAGAAGACTGCAAAGCGACAGCTTCACAACGTGCTGTTGCTCTCAAAGTCAAAGTCAAAGTCAAAGTCAGTTTTATTTGTCAATTTTCCATATGTGCAAACATACAGAAGATCGAAATTGCGTTTCTCTTCTGTCCAACATAAAGTGAATTGTGCAACATATAGACAACATAGAGTGCAAAAATAGTAATAGTAATGGTCTCATGGGGACGACTGGACATCGGCTGACCAGACGTCCAGTTTTCCCCGGACATGTCCTGCTTTTGAGATCGAACAAATGCGTCCGGCAGGGATTCCAAAAACGTCCGGGATTTTGCTTCGTCGGATATTTGTGTTTCTCTGGGTTTTCATAAACTCGTATTTACCCCTTACAAGTTTTGGAAATGGTATCTCCCTTCTTACGGTGAGCTCTGACGGTATAGAGGACAGTCATTGGTCGACCGATCTCAGGGTTGCCAGATACACGATAATTATCCTCCAAATACAACCATGTTGAGCCTTTGGTACGATACTTCACCATCTCCAACCTGGCAACACGGAGCTCCTTGCCGCCTCCACTAGTTCATTGTTGTTTGTGCGGCATGCTCTACACTACAACCAGCGTCGCCGCTCCCATAGCGCACTACGCGCTGTGCGTAGGGCACCACGTCCTGAGGGGCTCCACAAAATAGGCAACTAAAAAATCCTCATAGTTATAATAATTATAATGCCGATATTATTTCAGTCTAGAAATATTAGGCACCTTTTAGGCATGTATATCACAAAACAGGCAGAACATGATGAGAAGTGGGCGCTGCATTCACATGCCCTGACTGATGAAAACAGAGGAGAGACATTCTGCTGACACTTTACTGAAGTTGCACAGCAGTGGAATGTTTCAGATAAAGTCACCACACTGAGCAGATAGAGCACCAGAGATGATCGCTGCTGCGAGACGACTGCCTTTGATCATGTCCCTGCTTCACAGTCTCCAGCGTTCTGTCAGTGTCTCTGCATAACTGCGTTTGACAATGTCCTGACAGATTTTATGGCACTTTAGTTCATATGGCAGAACATTTAAAATAAGTGTCAAGTTCTAGGAATTGACAAACTGCACTGAAAGTGTTTTCTGGTGTCTCACTCTAACAGGGACAACACATGTTATGGCACTTTCATTCATATGGCAGAACATTTCAAATAGAAGTGCGCTATACAATACTTTTGAATTAATTATTGGATTTTGCATATACAAATGCGATTAATCGCGATAAAATTTTTTAATCGTTGCCCAGCCCTATCGTAAACATAACGACGAAAAACATACCGACAGAAGTATTGTTGTTGTAAGTGTTTTATGTGCTTCTTATGAATGAACAGAGTATTTACAGCGTAGTGGTTCATAAGTAGCGCCGCTATGTCCCTGAAATACCATCTAGCTCTAAACACGACTTCACATGCAATCTATCCTGAAGACATTTAAAAGGTACAAATGCAGGTTTGAACATTATGGGATGCAGCAAACTTTAAAAAATGAAATAAAAATGTACGGCTTTTAGTGTAAACTTTTCGTGTGGATCGTTAAGAAGTTACAGGCCTCAGTCCCCTGCTGACGAAGAGGAGGGGGTAGGAAGAGGCTTTAGGACTTCTCTAACTCGGCCACCATGCTCTGCAGCTGGTCCACCAGCACTGGAGAAGAGAAAGACACGGGTTAGGGTTGGATATGGGTCTAGTCCACGGTAGACTGGTCTCTGCTGGATCTAGGTCTAGTCCACGGTGGACTGGTCTAGGCTGGAGTCTGAGCTGAAGGAGGTTCTGGTGAACCTGCATGACGTCATCTGGTTTTACCAGAATCCGACCCGGTGGGCCAATGAGGAGTTTTAAGATGAACTGTATAGAACCAGACCTCCTTCTCTCTGGTAGTCTGGTTACTGATGGGAGGTCTATAGAGGACCAGGACTAGACTGATGTCTACAGAGGACCAGGACTACACTGAGGTCTATAGAGGACCAGGACTACACTGAGGTCTATAGAGGACCAGGACTACACTGATGTCTACAGAGGACCAGGACTACACTGATGTCTACAGAGGACCAGGACTACACTGAGGTCTATAGAGGACCAGGACTACACTGAGGTCTATAGAGGACCAGGACTACACTGAGGTCTATAGAGGACCAGGACTACACTGATGTCTACAGAGGACCAGGACTACACTGAGGTCTATAGAGGACCAGGACTACACTGAGGTCTACAGAGGACCAGGACTACACTGAGGTCTCTAGAGGACCAGGACTACACTGAGGTCTATAGAGGACCAGGACTACACTGAGGTCTATAGAGGACCAGGACTACACTGAGATCTATAGAGGACCAGGACTACACTGAGGTCTATAGAGGATCAGGACTACACTGAGGTCTATAGAGGACCAGGACTACACTGAGGTCTATAGAGGACCAGGACTACACTGAGGTCTATAGAGGACCAGGACTACACTGAGGTCTATAGAGGACCAGGACTACACTGAGGTCTAGAGGACCAGGACTACACTGAGGTCTATAGAGGACCAGGACTACACTGAGGTCTCTAGAGGACCAGGACTACACTGAGGTCTATAGAGGACCAGGACTACACTGAGGTCTATAGAGGACCAGGACTACACTGAGGTCTCTAGAGGACCAGGACTACACTGAGGTCTATAGAGGACCAGGACTACACTGAGGTCTATAGAGGACCAGGACTACACTGAGGTCTATAGAGGACCAGGACTACACTGAGGTCTATAGAGGACCAGGACTACACTGAGGTCTATAGAGGACCAGGACTACACTGAGGTCTATAGAGGACCAGGACTACACTGAGGTCTATAGAGGACCAGGACTACACTGAGGTCTATAGAGGACCAGGACTACACTGAGGTCTCTAGAGGACCAGGACTACACTGAGGTCTATAGAGGACCAGGACTACACTGAGGTCTATAGAGGACCAGGACTACACTGAGGTCTATAGAGGACCAGGACTACACTGAGGTCTATAGAGGACCAGGACTACACTGAGGTCTCTAGAGGACCAGGACTACACTGAGGTCTATAGAGGACCAGGACTACACTGAGGTCTATAGAGGACCAGGACTACACTGAGGTCTATAGAGGACCAGGACTACACTGAGGTCTATAGAGGACCAGGACTACACTGAGGTCTATAGAGGACCAGGACTACACTGAGGTCTCTAGAGGACCAGGACTACACTGAGGTCTATAGAGGACCAGGACTACACTGATGTCTACAGAGGACCAGGACTAGACTGATGTCTATAGAGGATCAGGACTAGACTGATGTCTATAGAGGACCAGGACTAGACTGATGTCTATAGAGGATCAGGACTAGACTGATGTCTATAGAGGACCAGGACTAGACTGAGGTCTATAGAGGACCAGGACTACACTGAGGTCTATAGAGGACCAGGACTAGACTGATGTCTATAGAGGATCAGGACTAGACTGATGTCTACAGAGGACCAGGACTACACTGAGGTCTATAGAGGACCAGGACTACACTGAGGTCTCTAGAGGACCAGGACTACACTGAGGTCTATAGAGGACCAGGACTAGACTGATGTCTACAGAGGACCAGGACTACACTGAGGTCTATAGAGGACCAGGACTACACTGAGGTCTATAGAGGACCAGGACTACACTGATGTCTATAGAGGATCAGGACTAGACTGATGTCTATAGAGGACCAGGACTAGACTGATGTCTACAGAGGACCAGGACTACACTCATGTCTATAGAGGACCAGGACTAGACTGATGTCTATAGAGGACCAGGACTAGACGTGGTTGTGAGTTACCTCCAGCAGATGGTCTCTGGAAGCGGTCTTGGTCCCGACAGACGTCGATTAGGTCCGCTAGTCCTTTGGGACAATCGTGGGGAAGTTCCTCTCTGAACTTCTCTTTGCACACCTTCTCATAGATGTCCTTGTTTGACAAACCTGGAAGAAAAGCCAGAACACATGAAGAACAGAAGTAGAAGCCAATGGTTCTTTAAGGGTGAACGTTAAAAACTTTGGAGACCCCCACACTTTTCCCTCTGGCATCACCACAAGGTTCATATATTTAAGTTCCATTTCTTAGTTAATGGATTGTTGTCCTCTAACTGGCATTGAGGGGACGTTTAGGATGCACTGAGCACCTATCTCCTCTTTTCTCCCTCCTTGTGGATGAATTTTCATCTCTCAATCACACGTTACTAACTCTGCTTTCTCCCCGGAGTCCTTTTGACTTCACGTCTCATGGGGTCATCGGACCCTATGAGACGGCATAGATCCTATCTGCTGATGGATCATCGAGGTCTGGGTCGTGGAATATGCCGACTACCAACTATTCATACACTCTGTCAGATTCATTGATTGTGTTGTTCCTGTGTTTTAATTTGTGTGTAATGGTTCCTTCTGGTCACATGACATCTATTGCACCTGTCCATCCTGGAGAGGGATCCTCCTCTGTTGCTCTCCTGAAGGTTTCTTCACTTTTCTCCCCCGTGAAGGGTTGTTTGGGAGTTTTTCCTGATCCGATGTGAGGTTTTTGGGACAGGGATGTCTAAATGTACAGATTTTAAAGCACTCTGAGACAAATTTCTAATTTGTGAAAATGGGCTATACAAATAAACTGAATTGAATTGAATTTATGGTTAGGGAATATACCTGATCCTGTGGGGTCATGGGAAAAGGTCACGAACCATTGACTTAAGGTTATGGTCCTTGACAGGCCAAACCCAAACGGTCACTCAAATGGTCACTTGGTAGAGGGGGTGCAGGATAAACAGAGCCTTCGGGGGTCTCAAATTCCTCTGATATGAAACAGATGAACTTTGGGAATGTGGGTGTCTCTGAGATCGTATAAAGGGTTCAGTCTTGCACTGAGGAGGCAGCAGTTATTTCTGACGGTCTTGAGAGAAGGCTCAGGGATTCTGCTCCATTCAGCTGAATGTTTTCATGACTTGTTTGGATTTAGCGCTTGGTTGATTACTTGTAAACTTGTTACTATAATAAAGTGTAATGGGTCAACCATGCTTAAACTACTTATGAGTTCTCACAAGGTAAAGGAACACTAATTTCCACCACAGTACGCACCATCGAAAGGTTTTCTGCTTGTTGCCACTTCCCACAGGACGATCCCTAAGCTGGAAGACAAACAAGTTAGAAAGAGAAACATTACATTGCTTGTTTATAAAGTTCACCTCCACTCCAAAACGTGTTTTCTTATCGTTGCTTGTTAGTTAAAACTCATAAACCTTTTATGAAGCTGTGATTAACAACTCATAAACCTTTTAGAAAGATATGATTAAGGTTGTTAAAATGTCTCATAAACCCTGAATAAAGATGTTACTAACTCATAAACCATTAATAAAGATGTTAATAACTCATGAACCATTAATAAAGATGTTAATAACAACTCATAAACCATTAATAAAGATGTTAATAACAACTCATAAACCATTAATAAAGATGTTAATAACTCATAAACCATCAATAAAGATGTTAATAACTCATGAACCATTAATAAAGCTGTTAATAACTCATAAACCATTAATAAAGATGTTAATAACAACTCATAAACCATTAATAAAGATGTTAATAACTCATAAACCATCAATAAAGATGTTAATAACAACTCATAAACCATTAATAAAGATGTTAATAACTCATGAACCATTAATAAAGCTGTTAATAACTCATGAACCATAAATAAAGATGTTAATAACAACTCATAAACCATTAATAAAGATGTTAATAACTCATAAACCATCAATAAAGTTGTTAACTAGAACGGGCACTCGGTAGAGCGCATACCTTCGCATATCACAAGATTGGGCATTGAATTATGAACATGTTGGCATTAGTTGCATGCCAATTGGATAGAAATTGACCGTGCTATGGTAAAAATAAGATGTTGACCTTTTCATGACCTTGACCTTTGACCCGATCGATCCCAAAGTCTAATCAAATGGTCCCCGGATAATAACCAATCATCCCACCAAATTTCATGCGATTCAAGAAGATGTTGACCTTTTTCATGACCTTGACCTTGACCTTTGACCCGATCGATCCCAAAATCTAATCAAATGGTCCCCGGATAATAACCAATCATCCCACCAAATTTCATACGATTCGGTTTAATACTTTTTTTGTTACGCGAATAACACGCATACAAATAAATAAATAAATACACGGCGATCAAAACATAACCTTCCGCATTTTCAATGCGAAGGTAATAAGGTTGTTATAAATACTTGAGCTTAGAGTCGGTTGAGTTTTCTGATGTAACTGTTTTCCGTAACACATGATGCATTCAAGGATTGTCGTAAAGATGAAAATCTGACGATATTGACGTCTTCACAGCTTCCTGCTGTGATACATGTTGTAGTTTTGGCGATGGTCTCAAATAAACGTGTTTTTCACTTCCGGTGGATTTTGGGGGTTCAGAGGGTAATTAATAAGGCTGTTATTACCAACCCTTTAATAATGTACGAACAACTCATACATCAAGTCAAGTCTTAAATGTGTGAAAAACAAAAAAGAAACAAAGCTTGAAAATCCTGTTAATAATTAGATTCGGCTGCTAAATATTTACTCAAATCCCCCAAAATTTGCGGGGGGTTAAAAGCATTTAAAGCAAATTGTCCGCCTCGCATAATCCATAGTCGTGTTAATATTTGTGTTTCATCAGTACACACGACTATTAGCTCAACACCTGTAGATCTCGCAGGCCGTGCTGTACAGGTGGTTGATGTCGTGCAGCATCTCTGGAGACGAGTAGCTCAGGGACCGCGTGAGCTCCGGAACGTTGTTCTTCGTCATCTTCCTCAGCGACGTCTCGGTTTTGGCTAGCTCAAAGCCTGCCAGCTAAAAACAAACAACAACTAGAATGGGCACTCGGTAGAGCGCATACCTTCGCATATCATAAGATTCGGCATTGCATTATGAACATTTTGGCATTAGTTGCATGCCAATTGGATAAAAATTGACCGCGCTATGGTAAAAAGAAGATTTTGACCTTTTCATGACCTTGACCTTGACCTTTGACCCGATCAATCCCAAAATCTAAGCAAATGGTCCCCGGATAATAACCAATCATGCCACCAAATTTCATGTGATTCGGTTTACAACTTTTTTGTTACACGAATAACACGCATACAAATAAATAAATAAACTAGAATGGGCACTCGGTAGAGCGCATACCTTCGCATATCACAAGATTGGGCATTGGATTATGAACATTTTGGCATTAGTTGCATGCCAATTGGATAAAAATTGACCGTGCTATGGTAAAAAGAAGATTTTGACCTTTCCATGACCTTGACCTTTGACCCGATTGATCCCAAAATCTAATCAAATGGTCCCCGGATAATAACCAATCAACCCACCAAATTTCATGCGATTTAAGAAGATTTTGACCTTTTCATGACCTTGACCTTTGACCCGATTGATCCCAAAATCTAATCAAATGGTCCCCGGATAATAACCAAACATCCCACCCAATTTCATGCGATTCAAGAAGATGTTGACCTTTTCATGACCTTGACCTTTGACTCGATCGATCCCAAAATCTAATCAAATGGTCCCCGGATAATAACCAATCATCCCACCAAATTCCATGCGATTCAAGAAGATTTTGACCTTTTTCATGACCTTGACCTTTGACCCGATCGATCCCAAAATCTAATCAAATGGTCCCCGGATAATAACCAATCATCCCACCAAATTTCATGCGATTCGGTTTAATACTTTTTGAGTTAGGCGAATAACACGCATACAAATAAATATGCGGCGATCAAAACATAACCTTCCGCATTTTCAATGCGAAGGTAATAAATACACGGCGATCAAAACATAACCTTCCGCATTGTCAATGCGAAGGTAACAACAACAACAACCACAAATCAAGACGTCATTCAACCCCCCCTCCAAAGTCTTATATAAATCGGCAAATCCCAGCATGCACTCTGCTTCAGTACCTTCAAGATGTTGCCGTTGGCCACCAGGAACTTGTTGCTGTTGATGCATCCGTGAACCTTTGACTTCTCCTCAGTGTGGTGCAGCCTGGGAGAGAAAAGAGGGGTGATGATCACGATGGTGCCTTCTACCATGAGGGGTCTGAGCTACTTTATGCTTCTTCTCCCCTACAGGTCAAGTGGAGACATTGCACGTGTTAACAGCTTTAGTTACTTTGCATATTCAGATTTCATACATTCTGATGGATTAAGCCACCCAGCAGCCTATTAAGTAATTAGAATCATCTCAACATTAAAGTGATGAATGCAAATGCTTCAACAATTATAATCAAGGGATATTGAGTAGATCCAGTAAATGTTGATACTGTTGCACATTGTTATTTTTGGACTTAAGTAAAAGATTTGAATCCTTCTTCCACCAACGGACATAATAACTGTGGCAGCTGTGGTGGTGTGTGGGGGAGGGGTCTCTAGTTGGCCTCGGTAGCTGGCTGATTGGGAATCAGCCAGCTGTTGATTATTAGTATCAAGGGAAATGTGTGTATCAGTGGCAATGAAAACATTTAATCTTTCTTTTGATGAACTTATTTTTTTTTAAATGAACGTATCTACAAGTAGGAGGATCAGCTTCTTCTGCACACAATTGTTCTACTTAATAAGACAAATGAATATAAACGTCTTCTATGATTTTGTTGTATTAAATGGTTGTAGAAGACGGACCGGTAGAGTCCTCGCGCCGCGTCCCGACACATACAAGCTCTGGTGGTCCAGGACAGACCGAGACCTTCTGAGTCCAGAACCTGACGGAGACTTCCCTTCTCACAGTACTCCATGATGATGAGGAACTGAGGGCTGGGTCCTGAAACACACCACGCAGTGATGTCACTTTACGAGTCACGATGCTCGTCGACGTCCTTGGCGCTCTGCGGGTTCCCTCACCGTCCTCGTCCTGGACGCAGATGCCGAACATTCGCAGGATGTTGGGCGACTCAAACCGCTGCATGGTCTCAACGTCCTTCCTGAAAACCTTCCGCAGCTCGCTGGAGGCGGCGTGGACAGAGAATGTTGGTCAGTGGCAGTGTGTCGCGTACACAGGGCTGTGTGTGGACCATAAAGACTTTCATACAGATGAGCAGATCTGAAGCCACACTTGTGTTTTATTTAGATCACCTTCTAGTCCCAAAAGTTAACTTCATGGCCTGAAGCTCCCTGAATGCATCATTTTCCAGGCAGTGATGGTTACGGAGCGACATGTTGACTCAACGCGTCTCAAAATCAGACTTGCATCTTGGACAGAGAAGGTTTTTTATGTTTGGCTTTAGTGGTAAAGTGGGTTAAACCGTTTATACAACACAAGATATATCTCCGTCCACACGAGGGCGCAATAACGAGTCCTAAGTGTAAAGAAAGGGAAAATGTTCCTCTCCCTGTTTCTCTTTTATTGGGAGTCTACGGAATTTAAGCATAATAATGAAGGCCTAATAAAAATCACATCTGGGTTTTTCCTCCAAACAAAAAGGAGTATATAACAGCCAAACGTGGTCATTAAAATGTTACTATATATTATATATATTTGTGTACACTGGGTGGCGCTGTTCTGCAGTCCTGTGCTTGCCTATATCGTCAATCAGATCATGATTGACAGGAGTTGGACCCCGGAAAATTGGCGAACGATTGAGACCGCTATGGGGCTACGAGTGTTTCCACCGATGTCTTGGCATACCAAAGAGAACAAACACAATATATTCATACAACTTCAGATGCACTTTGATCAACGTCGTCCTGAAACGGGCCACAGACCTCAGGCTGATGTCGATGGTGTCGGTGTATCTCTTGATGGCCACCGGGAAGTGGCGGTACTCTCCTTTGTAGACCTCGGAGGTCGGTGTCGTCATGAAGGGCTTCTTGGGATATTCGTAGTTCAGCTCCTGTGGTTTGATCATCCGGATGTCTTCATTGATGATTCTGGGCTTATTCACTGGGAAGAGAGTTAGTTCACGACAGCCGTCTGCCAATAAACCTTCGATAACGGTTTTATTTGACCTCCTGGGGTCAGAAAGTAAACCAGACTTGAACTCTAACATCCTCACTGTTGGTTTAGTTGTCTAAACCTAACCGTTGGTTTAGTTGTCTCAACCTAACTATTGGTGTTGTTGTCTCTACCTAATCAGTGGAGTTGTGTTTGTGTCAACGACTAAGAGTTGTTGGTGTACTCACAGAGTGCTATGACCTTTTCCACGTTGATCTTGATGTATTCCATGTCTTTCTGCATGGCGTCGGTTTTCTCCTGCTGGTCTTTCATGTAGTGCAGCAGCACTGAGGAGCAACACAAAGAACCATCAACCAAAAACCACCCAGTGCACCGCCTTTCTAACCCTCACACAACCAACTATCAAGTCTCGTCCAATGGGGCGAACGCTTGCCGGATGAAAACAATGACGGTAGATTTGTGTCTTTATTACTCAAACCAAAAAAAGATGAGCAAATTTCTCGTTTTTAAGTAAATTAATGGTTAGTTTTGCTGATGAAACTAGAATGTGTTGCTGCAAATCAAAAATCTTTGCTCCCCTTAAAATTAAACGCCTGCGCTCTCAAAACGAAAAGCTACGAGTTGAGTTCGGTCTTAGTGGGCGGGGCTTATGCTGCTGAAGCGAGGAGTTTCTATTGGTGGGTTTGATGTGCTCTTGGCTCGGGAGGTTACAGTGAGGAGGACACGGAGGTAAGTTGGCATCATAATGCATATTACAAGCATTCAAATAACGGATAAACCTGATTTCTGTAGCGTGGGCTAACACGGGGCTGCAACACATTCTAGTTTCATCAGCAAAACTAACAATTAATTTACTTACAAATGGGAAATTTGCTCTTAAAACCTATTTCGGGGGTTTGCGTAAAAAAGCCACAAATCTACCTTCACAGTTAACGGGTATTTTTAAAAATTCGAGAGTCCTTGAAAAAGGTCCTGAATTGGAAAGAGAACCTAAGCCGTCGGATCATCTGAAGAGCACGTCGATGATCCTCATGATCCTGATTCATTAGACCAAACATTCAATGATTAAAACTACGAGATTCAATTGAAGCCCATGTAGACGAGCCGATTCCGATCGTCTTCACCGGTCAACGCGAGTCGGCCTCACGTGTCTGCAGCTCGGCGTCGTCCTCCTTCCTGTCCACCTCGTCCTCTTTCTCCCTGGACGCCATCAGGAACACCTGGCGCAGCATGGAGCCCTGCTCCAGCTGCAGGGCGCCGGACAGGACCTGGAAGGCGTCGTTGAGGCGTTCGTTCAAGCTGTTGAACTCGTCTTCGTGATCGCTGGCCTTCAGAAAGCGCTTCACCCAGCTGGCCGGGGTGTACTTCTCGATGAGCGCCTTGGCCGATTTCAGGGTGAAGGAGAGTTCCCTGAGGGCCGTCTCCACCTCGGCGGCGGTCTGTCCCGCCTCCCTCTTCTTGATGGACCTCACCAGCTCGTCCAGGGCTTTGACTCGGCGACACACGCGTTGGCTGCGCTTCTTATTGGCCTTCACCTTCTCAACCAGGCTGTAGATCTCCGAGGCAATGCCCAGAATGGGCTCAATGAAGTCCATGATCAGCTGGTGGGAATGAACATGGAATCAATCAGAAGCAAATTAATTCATATTGAAGACGGTACATGGACTTGTACTTTTCTAGTCCTCCGACCACTGACGACAGGTCATTCGCCCGTTAACACCCATTCGTTCACCACCAGGCAAGCTGCCGCCTGCCGTCAGGGCTACCCGACATTCACACGCCGATGGCACAGCCTCCGGGGAATATTTGGCATTTATATATGTGGGTTAAATGTCTTGCCCAAGGACACATGGACTAGAGATTTTCTAGGATTAAAATCTTCACTAGGATTTTTCACATATGGACAGGTATTCCATATTTTCCTTTGATCTCTTCAAATACTTGCATTTTTGTGAGGGTGGTGGCTTGGTGGTACCTTATCAAATGGGCACACAGGGGAACACATGCATGTCCTTAAATCCTTGGATTAGGATACTAAATGATCTCCTCTGGTTTGAGATAAAAGAGCGTCACCACCATAAAGACAATATGGACTTTGGGGTGCATGCCATATGTTGCTTCAAGATAAAACATGTAAAACCTCACCTCACTTTCCCACCGTAACAGGTTCACTGTAATTATCAACTGGTTCCGACATGAATTTAATTCATTGTCACTCAGCTGAAGTTGCAAAGAAGATTTCCCCCGGGAACATCTCTCCAAAACCCAATCCAGGGTTTAAATCAGATGTTTCTGGATTATTCTTCCTGCTGCACGAACGTGTTCGTTGCATTTGAACTCATTTGTATCCTGTGATTGTAACGCATCACAATCTATGAGATCATCATGAGATGAGAGTTTGTAGCGTCTCCTGTGAGAACCACGTATCTCTAAAAATAAAAGCTTTCTAAAGAGTTTATTTAGAGGATTTTCTCAACACATAAAGGAACACTTCATCCGTCAGTTCATCATAAACATTCATCATCATCACATCTGGAGATACAAGGTTTTACCTGAACAGGAAATAATTAAAGCTGTCAGTAAAATGTCGTAAAATGTACTCTCAAGTGAAGTACAAGTACCTTGTAATGTACTTAAGTTGATGCTGCACTTGACTAAATGTGCTCACTCGGTATATTTTACGAGTGTAGACACTTCGTATTGATTCAACGGGAAGAAGGATCTCTAAAGATTAAGTTTGAGTGCGTCAACGCTCCATTAGTGCTAATGGAGCTTCAGGGTCTATCTGTGAGAGAGACGCCGTCTCTGATCGAGACCTGTCAATCACCCTGTAGCCCCGCCCCTAAAGCGTCCCCTGCTTTATGGTCTGTGTGACTTTAAATGACCATAAAGTACTAAATGATGACATCATGCTGTATAGAAGAAGACTTGAAACAAAAGACTGAGACACAAACTCATGTTTACAATGTTTGCTGAGGGAATACATCAAGAGAAGTAGAGTCACTATATAGACTTCTATACAACCAGAGGAGCCCCCTGGTGGTCAGGAGAGAGGATGCAGCTTTAACACATGAAGCATAGACTTCTATACAACCAGAGGAGTCGCCCCCTGGTGGTAAGTAGAGAAAGAGAACAGAGTAGTGGAGAACTGAGAATTAACACAGTGTATTTGTGTTTATTGTGAATGAAATAAATTGCCCCAAACTCTAGATAAATATTCTTTTAAACTCAAACAATCGCTGTGCAGTGCCAATAGTAGAGAACGCTATTTGTTTGCCCCCTGGTGATCAACTTGAGATAATGCAGCTTTAAGACACTTTTCAGAACCCGATGTTGCCGCCTGGAAACAGAGATTTGCAGCTACCGTGGCTAACGCTCAATATCAATCAAGAAAACCTCTGAAAGGTTCAACTGTGGCCTTTTCTCTTGTTTATTCTACAGTTTCTTTAATCCTCAGCTGCTCGGACTCAAATCCAGAAGGTTCCCGATGTACTAATACGTGTTATTCTGTCCCCTCTCCCTGTCGTTGATTGGCAGGTGAGTCACGGCTCTGTGGTGCCCTGAAGGGAAGAATGTTCCTGTTTGACAGTTTTCAACATGTCCTCCGTGTGAAACCGGCAGCACATAAGAGCGTATTACAGACGGTAGACACACACACACACACACACACACACACACACACGCCTGACGTTTACTGGACATGTGATTTTTTAAAAGGTGAAGATTATTTACCTGCAGCGAAAGGCTTCTTCTGTGTGTCGTTGAAAATGAAACCGCGGCCCCCAGCTCCTCCCTCTGCTGCTCACTACTTCCTGTTCCTCTGCAACACTTGCAGCCCCCCCCCCTCTGACCCCTCCCTCTTGCACTTGATTCATGACACGCCCAAGATTTGATTCCTTAACCATTGAAGGAGGAGAAGAAGAAGCAGAACTCCCTGCAGAAGAGAAGACAAAAAGACGCCTCATGTGGAAACACATGAATGGACCGAGCTGGACTCGTTGCGTTGAAGGGAAGTGAAACCCGTTGGTTCAGATTCATGAAACTCCTCCGACTATTCTTTGTGTTATTCTCTCTCTTTTTATCCACAGAGTTGTCACTTAAGCAACTAAAGCAGAAAAACCTGCCTACGTTCCAATAGATCCATGTAATGTATATATAATATGTTTTGTTTAGGCGTGTATATATATATATATATATATATATATATATATGCAATGGGAAGTGCGTGTTTTTATATGCTATATTATGTGGAGAAATTCAATAAACTTTATTCATTCAGAAAAATTAGACAATCCCATTCACTCAAATCCTCTACGTTTTATTCATTTTTACGGGGTGAAAAGACTCCACTATCGTAACAGTGCTGCAAACAAACCTAATGGAAGGGTGAGCGGAAACATTTACCCAAGTAAAAAGGTAAAAACGGTGAACTATCAGGGTTTTAAAATGATAAATCATTGATCAAAATATCCACATTCAATCTCATTAAAAAGAAACACTAAGCCTATTTTTCATCCTGACCCGGCCTGCTGACCTCCTCAAACCCCCGGTGGAACAGGACTGATTCATAAAGTCACCGAGACATTGAAGCCGACTCAGGTCGTGAAATCTGACGACGACGAATCAGAGTTTGCCGACTTGAACAAAAGCCTCACCGACGCTGGAGAAGCGGGAGGACATGTCGGGAGCAGGAGAAGAGGCTCCAGGAGCAGATGAGGAGGAAGCTGTATTTTGCAGGAAAGAATTTTCTTTTTTTTGCATTTGCTAAAAACACAATCTCTGAAAGGAGAGCCCTTTTAAAATGTTTCTAAAAATTGTGATTTTGCATCTTAACTTTATACACAAAGTCCAAATAAATAACTTTCTCTACATGCCAACTGCACTCCGACGTGTTGACATGTTAGATCTGATATCTGGTTAATTTCAGCTCGCGGAGCCACATCTTGTGCAATTCAGACTTTAATCTATGATCAATAACAGCTGTGTAGTTCAGTCTAATGACCACCAGGTCGTGCTATGACTCTGAAGAAAGGTGGTATTTTCTGATAAGTGACAGATATCCGTCATTAAGTGATCTGTAAAAGACCAGGAAGAGATTAGGACCTTTATTGGTTGTTAGGGATGATTAAATATATATATATATAAATAAGCTTGACACATTAACTTTTATTATGGATGATGTGAAGTTAGAAGTGAACTTTAAGGTAAAAAAACACACTTAAGCTTTGAAGTTACTGAATGTTCCTTTAATAACAAACAAGTTATCCGTAACATGTTTTAACAAGAAGTTATTGTTCTCCATGCATACAGTTCATGATCATCAGAGAATACGGATTTACATGTTGGATACACACCACCAGTTAAAGTAAATCCTTTAAGCCACGATATTTGTATAATATTTCAATGCAAAAACAGTAATAGAGTACTTCACTTAGAAACAATTAAATCATAATAATGAATAGTGCATATACTTAATATAAACTAACACATGCCCATTTAAACCCTCTGTAATATGCAGGTAGAAAGAAAATGATTAGTTAATAGCCATCACAAGGTCACAATGGTTACAAGGTCATTCATTGTCATACAAGGGTTGTGGAACAAAATCCCATTTCTAACAAAAAACAACAACATTTTAAGTGGAGGGTGGAGGATTCATTACAACAGGAAGGGGCCGCGCACACAGCCCTGGGGGTGCTGGTTTTCAACAATATAGATGAGGAGGTGCTTCTGCGTGTGTAGCCTGCCACATACCTTTAGTGTTATTGGTTTTGACATTACATTTTCTGATATATGATGTCACTGTTCATACTGCAATCAATGATACTTACTCTTAAACTATTGCTTTCTTGGCATTAGATATAGAACAGGAGGAGTACGGACATTGACCTGTGGTCATTTGACATTCAAAATAAAATGGGAATTATAACAGTTGAAAGGAGAGAGTACGCAGCTCTGGAGAAGGATGCGTGGCTAGTTAGCGAGGTAACTTAAACCTTCTCAGGCACAGCCGGGGTGCGTTAGACTCAGATCTGCTGCTGGCCACCAGCCCACTGTTTGGATACTTTTTGGTATCAGGTTAGCGATGAAGCATGGTGGAATTCACAAGGTGGTCTGATAGTTCACTAATTTCACCATGTTTTAATGCTTCACTGGTTAGAGACCATTAGCTGGACAACGTTGACACTTATCTGGCGATAGAAATATGCTGTGAAAAGGGAATGTCAGTTTGAATCCAACTCTGTGTATGATCCTGCCTACCCCTCCTTGTCTTCACATTACAACGTGTTTTAGGGTAAAAAAAACAGGCGCAGTAGATATGGGGTGACACATGGTCATGGCAGCATGGTACTGGGTTGAGAGATACCATCTGTAGGGTTAGGCGTTGGCGGGCATGGTGCTGTGTTGAGGGATACCGTCTGTAGGGTTAGGCGTTGTCTTGGTGGGCATGGTGCTGGGTTGAGGCATACCGTCTGTAGGGTTAGGCATTGTCTTGGTGGGCATGGTGCTGGGTTGAGGGATACCATCTGCAGGGTTAGGCATTGTCTTGGTGGGCATGGTGCTGGGTTGAGGGATACCGTCTGTAGGGTTAGGCGTTATCTTGGTGGGCATGGTGCTGGGTTGAGGCATACCGTCTGTATGGTTAGGCGTTGTCTTGGTGGGCATGGTGCTGGGTTGAGGCATACCGTCTGTAGGGTTAGGCGTTGTCTTGGTGGGCTTGGTGCTGGGTTGAGGCATACCGTCTGTAGGGTTAGGCGTTGTCTTGGTGGGCATGGTGCTGGGTTGAGGCATACTGTCTGTAGGGTTAGGCGTTGTCTTGGTGGGCATGGTGCTGGGTTGAGGGATACCGTCTGTAGGGTTAGGCGTTGTCTTGGTGGGCATGGTGCTGGGTTGAGGGATACCATCTGCAGGGTTAGGCGTTGTCTTGGTGGGCATGGTGCTGGGTTGAGGCATACCGTCTGTAGGGTTAGGCATTGTCTTGGTGGGCATGGTGCTGGGTTGAGGGATACCATCTGCAGGGTTAGGCGTTGTCTTGGTGGGCATGGTGCTGGGTTGAGGCATACCGTCTGTAGGGTTAGGCGTTGTCTTGGTGGGCATGGTGCTGGGTTGAGGCATACCGTCTGTAGGGTTAGGCGTTGTCTTGGTGGGCATGGTGCTGGGTTGAGGCATACCGTCTGTAGGGTTAGGCGTTGTCTTGGTGGGCATGGTGCTGGGTTGAGGCATACCGTCTGTAGGGTTAGGCGTTGTCTTGGTGGGCATGGTGCTGGGTTGAGGCATACCGTCTGTAGGGTTAGGCGTTGTCTTGGTGGGCATGGTGCTGGGTTGAGGGATACCATCTGTAGGGTTAGGCGTTATCTTGGTGGGCATGGTGCTGGGTTGAGGCATACCGTCTGTATGGTTAGGCGTTGTCTTGGTGGGCATGGTGCTGGGTTGAGGCATACCGTCTGTAGGGTTAGGCATTGTCTTGGTGGGCATGGTGCTGGGTTGAGGGATACCGTCTGTAGGGTTAGGCGTTGTCTTGGTGGGCATGGTGCTGTGTTGAGGCATACCGTCTGTAGGGTTAGGCGTTGTCTTGGTGGGCATGGTGCTGGGTTGAGGCATACCGTCTGTAGGGTTAGTCGTTGTCTTGGTGGGCATGGTGCTGGGTTGAGGCATACCGTCTGTAGGGTTAGGCGTTGTCTTGGTGGGCATGGTGCTGTGTTGAGGCATACCGTCTGTATGGTTAGGCGTTGTCTTGGTGGGCATGGTGCTGGGTTGAGGCATACCGTCTGTAGGGTTAGGTGTTGTCTTGGTGGGCATGGTGCTGGGTTGAGGCATACCGTCTGTAGGGTTAGGCGTTGTCTTGGTGGGCATGGTGCTGGGTTGAGGGGCTACGAGTCGAGTATGTGTCTGTATATTTCCTTCAGTAGTTTCATACATTTGGTGCAGCATGTTTTCTTGGTCCATCAGAAGAGCCCCTGACAGAACCTGGAAGTTATCATTAAGCATTTTGTCCACATTGGCGAACTCGTCATCGTGACTGCTGGACTCCATCATGCCCATGTCAGAATTGCGGCCCGTCAGGGTGGGGAAAGGGATGCAGGACATGGAGTTAGACATTGCCGGACAGACGGAGGGCATGAACCAGCCGACAGATTCAGGAGGTGTAGGGTGAAACTTTGACATGGTGGGCATAGGGCTCTGTAAAGGATAGGGGGTTGTTTGTTGATACATTGTCATGGAGGGCATGGTGCTTGGTTGAGGGATATCATCTGTAGGGTTAGGCGTTGTCATGGAGGGCATGGTGCTGGGTTGAGAGATACCATCTGTAGGGTTAGGCATTTTCTTGGTGGGCATGGTGCTGGGTTGAGGGATACTGTCTGTAGGGTTAGGCGTTGTCTTGGCGGGCATGGTGCTGGGTTGAGGGTCTACGAGGCGAGTATGTGTCTGTATATTTCCTTCAGTAGTTTCATACATTTGGTGCAGCATGTTTTCATGGTCCATCAGAAGAGCCCCTGACAGAACCTGGAAGTTATCATTTAGCATTTTGTCCACATTGGCGAACTCGTCGTCATGACTGCTGGACTCCATCATGCCCATGTCAGAATTGCGGCCCGTCAGGGTGGGGAAAGGGATGCAGGACATGGAGTTAGACATTGCCGGACAGACGGAGGGCATGAACCAGCTGACAGATTCAGGAGGTGTAGGGTGAAACTTTGACATGGTGGGCATATGGCTCTGTAAAGGATAGGGGGTTGTTTGTTGATACATTGTCATGGAGGGCATGGTGCTTGGTTGAGTGGCTGTGGGGCTCGTATGAAGATGTGTCTTACCTTCAACTATTTCATTCATTTGGTGTGACGCATTTTCCTGGTCCATCAGAAGAGCCCCCGTCAAAACATGGAAGTTATCAGTGAGCATTTTGTCCACATTGGAGAACTCGTTTTCATCGCTGCTGAACTCCTCCTGGCCCAATGACAATCTCTCCATTGTGTCCATGTCAGAATTGGGGTTTGTAGGGGTGGGGAAATGGATGGAGGACCTGGGGGACATAGAGTTACACATTGCCATGGATGGCATGTACCAGCCAAAAGGCGCAGGAAACATGGGGTGACCCATTGTCATGGTGGGCATAGGGGTGCTGGGTTGGGGCATAGGGATTGTGGGGATGCACATTGCCATCGGGGCCATGGTGCTGGGTTGAAGCATCGGGGCTGCAGGATTATGTGTTGTCATGGGGGACATGGTGCTGGGTTGAGGCATACCATATGTGGGGTAATACATTGTCATGGTGGGCATGGTACTGGGTTGAGGCATACCATATGTGGGGTAATACATTGTCATGGGGGGAATGGTGCTGGGTTGAGGCATACCGTATGGGGGGTTATGCGTCATGGCGTGCATGGTGCTAGGTTGAGGTATTGTGTCCGGGGGGCTATCTGTTGTCTTGGGAGGCATTGTGTCGGGTTGAGGTATAGCAGCTGTGGGGTGAGATGTTGTCATGGGGGGCATGGTGCTGGGTGGCGGCATACTATCTGTGGGGCTATGTGTTGTCATGGGGGGCATGGAGCTGGGTTGAGGCATAGTGTCCGGGGGACTATCCGTTGTCTTGGGTGACATGGTGCTGGGTTGAAGCATCGGGGCTGCAGGATTATGTGTTGTAATGGGGGACATGGTGCTGCGTTGAGGCATACCATATGTGGGGTAATACATTGTCATGGTGGGCATGGTACTGGGTTGAGGCATACCATATGTGGGGTAATACATTGTCATGGGGGGAATGGTGCTGGGTTGAGGCATACCGTATGGGGGGTTATGCGTCATGGCGTGCATGGTGCTGGGTTGAGGTATTGTGTCCGGGGGGCTATCTGTTGTCTTGGGAGGCATTGTGTCGGGTTGAGGTATAGCAGCTGTGGGGTGAGATGTTGTCATGGGGGGCATGGTGCTGGGTGGCGGCATACTATCTGTGGGGCTATGTGTTGTCATGGGGGGCATGGAGCTGGGTTGAGGCATAGTGTCCGGGGGACTATCCGTTGTCTTGGGGGGCTTGGTGTCGAGTTGAGGCTTAGCATCTATGGGACTATCCGTTATCTTGGGGGGCTTGGTGTCGAGTTGAGGCTTAGCATCTATGGGACTATCCATTATCTTGGGGGGCTTGGTGTCAAGTTGAGGCTTAGCATCTATGGGACTATCTGTTATCTTGGGGGGCTTGGTGTCAAGTTGAGGCTTAGCATCTATGGGACTATCCGTTATCTTGGGAGGCTTGGTGTCAAGTTGAGGTTTAGCATCTATGGGACTATCCGTTATCTTGGGGGGCTTGGTGTCAAGTTGAGGCTTAGCATCTATGGGACTATCCGTTATCTTGGGGGGCTTGGTGCAGAGTTGACGCTTAGCATCTATGGGGTTACGTGTTGATTTGGGGACCTTGGTGTCAAGTTGAGCCTTAGCATCTGTGGGGTTTTGAGTTTCAAAGGACGGCATGGTCCCAAGTTGAGGGCTTGTGTGGCTAGGATGTGTCTTTCCTCCAACAGTTTCATACCCTTGATGCTTCGGGTGTCCCTGGTCAATCAGAAGAACCCTTGACAGAACCTGGAAGTTATCAGTGAGCATTTCGTTAACATTGGAGAACTCTTCTTCGTCGCTGCTAGACGCCATCGAGCTTGAAGAACATTTCTCCATCAGCATCTTGGCAGATTTCAGAGTGCAGCAAACTTCCTTGAGAGCGTTCTCCACAGTCTCAGAGATTACGCAAGGCTCTTTTTGTTTCTCGGAATGAAGCAGTCCCTCCAGTAATTTGACTTTCTGGGCGATTTGCTGGCAGTGCTTCTTGTTGGCAGTCGCATTCTCAGCCATCTGGTAGATTGTTGAGCATAGGCTCAAGGTAAGATCCAACGGGGATAGCTTTAGATCCATGCTGTAGAGCAGGGGTGTCAAACTCATTTTCACCGAGGGCCACATCCGCCTCATGGCGGCCCTCAAAGGGCCGGTTGTTACTAACACGGTATAATTCTAACTACTCCAGAACATATTGTTAAATAACTGTCTTTGCATTTGTTTATTGTTTATTTTGGTGTACTTATATGAATGTATAACTATATCTGCAAATGCATTTAATATTATAAAATAAATCTATTTAATTTCATTAAATTTATTTTAACCCACATTACTTTATCAAAGATCAAACAAACATTATTACATTAACTTTGTTAAAAGCTTTGTCACAGTTGAGACAGGTGGTTCTCCACTGGTCTGGGCAGTGGTTCTCCACTGGTCTCGCGCTGTGGTTCTCTCCTGGTCTGGCTTTGGGACGCACTATCACCCCTGAATGACAAGCTATGACCTAAATCGAGGGACATTTTTAACTTCTCAAATGTATTTAATGAAAAGATGTTGCAGTTTGAACCTGAGAGTTCAGAATATCACAGTATGCACAACAAACCGCTCCATCCACCGCTCCATCCAACTACTCCCCGCCTACAGGCAGAGGCTAAAGCAGCAACCAATCGCTGTGAAGGAAGTGCAATGCTGGTCGGACCAATCGGAGTCTATGCTACAGGACTGTTTTGAACGTACTGACTGGGATGTGTTCAGGGTCGCGTCAGACAACAACGTCAGTGAGTACGCGTCCTCAGTCACCGGGTTCATCAAGAAATGCATAGATGACGTTGTTCCTACCAAGTCGGTTCGGATTTATCCCAACCAGAAACCGTGGATAAATGGCGATGTTCGCGCTGCACTCCGCCGCGTAACACCGCCTTTGACTCGGGAATATGGCGGAATACAAAAGAGCCCGCTGCGACCTCCGTAAGACCATCGGCTCTGCCAAGCGGGAGTTCAGGAACAGGGTGGAGGAAAAGCACAAGAGCCATGACGTGAGAGGTGTGTGGAAGGAGCTACAGACAATCACGGACTTCAGAGGGAGAACCAGCGGTGAAGAGAACTCCTCTACCTCCCTCCCAGGCGAGCTAAATACATTCTTTGCTCGGTTCGGCGTGAACGGCAGCCCGTCAAGGCAGCGCTGCCGAGGAGACCAGCCTGCTGATCATCTCAGAGGCTGGCGTGCGCAGAGCCTTCAAGCGGGTGGACATCCGGAAGGCGGCAGGTCCCGACCACATCCCGGGCGCGCCTCAGAGCATGTGCAGACCAGTTGGCAGGAGTCTTCGCAGACATCTTCAACCTCTCCTGTCCCAGGCTGTTGTTCCTGAGAGCTTCAAGATGTCCACCATTGTGCCTGTCCCCAAACACCCCAAGGTAACCTGCCTGAATGACTGGAGACCCGTAGCCCTCACCTCGATTGTCAGTAAATGCTTGAGAGGTTGGTCAAGGACTTCATTTGTTCCATGTTGCCTGCCACGCTGGACCCATGGCAATTTGCATATCGTCAAAACAGATCCACCGGACGCAATTGCCATGGCACTTCACCGCCCTTTCCCACCTGGAGGAGGAACTGTTGTGTGCGAATGCTGGTTGTGGACTACAGCTCAGCGTTCAACACTATTGTTCCCGCCAAGCTCGACACCAAGCTCAGAGGTCTAGGCCTGCACTCTACCATGTGCAGCTGGATACTGGACTTCCTGTCGGGCCGCCGCCAGGTGGTGAGGATGGGCAGTACCACCTCAGAGCCGCTGACCCTCAACACGGGAGCCCCTCAGGGATGCGTGTTGAGCCCTCTCTACTCCCCGTACACCCACGACTGCACGGGCCATGCACAGCTCCAACGTCATCATCAAGTTTGCTGACGACACCACAGTGTTGGGGGTGATCACCCGACGACGAGACAGCCTACAGGGAGGAGGTTGGATCACTGGTACAGTGGTGCCAGGAGAACAGCCTCGTCCTCAACGTCAAGAAGACCAAGGAGCTGATCGTGGACTACAGGAAGCGGAGAGGAGAGCACACCCCATCTCCATAGACGGAGTTGCAGTAGAGAGGGTCAGCAGCTTCAAGTTCCTCGGCGTGCACATCTCCGAGGACCTCACATGGACCACGCACACCACTCACGTGGTGAAAAGGGCCCAACAACGCCTGTATTTCCTTAGGCGACTGAGGAAATTCAACATGGCCCCTCGCATCCTCAGAACATTCTACACCAGTACCATCGAGAGTGTTCTGACAGGTTGCATCACCGTCTGGTACGGGAACTGCACCGCCCTGGGCGTAGGGCACTACAGAGGGTGGTGCGGTCGGCACAGTACATCGTTGGAGGTGAGCTTCCTCCATCCTGGACATATACACCAAGCGGTGCGTGGCCAGGGCCAAACGGATGATGAAAGACAATAACCACCCGGCCACAAACTGTTCACCCTTCTACCGTCAGGCAGGCGATACCGCAGTATCAAGTGCCGCACAAACAGACTGAGGGACAGCTTCTTCAGTCAGGCCATCAGGCTGCTGAACAAGGACTGAGACCCTCATTAACACTACACACCAGAACATATTCTGTGAATATCTATGGCCATGGTGTATATTTTATTACATTGTTTTATATATATATATATTGTATATATATATTGTATGTATATACATATATATATATATTGTCTCAAAAAAGTGTATATTTTATTACATTGTTTTATATATATATATTGTCATGATGTATATTCTATTACATTGTTTTATATATATATTGTTAATACTTTCTTCTTTTTGTGTGGATATTGTATAGTTTATTCTCATTCTTATTCTTTTTTTAGTCTGCTACTGCTGTCGGGTGTTTTGCACATAAGAATTTCACAAACCGATTATACTTGTATAAAAGGGGATGTGACAATAAAAACTTGAAACTTGAAACTTGAAACTGAAAACTATTTAGTAATATTCCCTTTTACTGTTAATTATGAACCAACAAGTGAATCTTAAGGACACAAGGTAATACAACATACATTACTACTCAATAACTTCAGACTTTAAAACATGTATAAACAGTGCTTTCATGCATAAACATGAAGTAAAAAAGTCTGGTTTTAAAAAGCCTCAAAAGATGTAATTCATGTCTCACTCACTGAACCTATGACACATGAAGCTGCTCTACAAGTCAGAGTCTTGAGGAGCAGCTTTTATACACAAACTATAAATAAATTAAACAAGGGTAATTAAAAAAGATTCACATATTCAACATTAACTTTTCTTCTGACTATATTATAAATACTGAACAACATGAAGCAGCACTCACTTCAACCTTAGTGACCACTGACACAGACCTGATGGAGGAATTCATAATAGGGGAACTGGGGATGTTTGTTCATACAAAGTCAACGGTCACACTCGCACGCGCACACGCACACACACACGCGCGCACCTGGATGTCCGCCGGGCGCGTGAATGACAGGACGCGAAAAATGCGCCTCATTCGGGCTGATTCTTTTAACTCGGGCGGTAAAAGTAGGTGAGACTGTTGAAATGCTCCGCGTGACGTCACTGACGTCATACCGTTGAATCAGAACCTACGGAGGATATCGATCGTCTGGAAGCGGCCGTCATCTAGACGCAGCTCCTGGAGAAGCTGCGAGCGGCTACGGATAATATAAAATGTAATATTTATATTATTAACCCAGACTCGATGGCTTGATGGTCCGACGTGTGTGGGACTTCCTCAACAGAACAAAGAGTGTGTATTTCTTCCGTGGTGGACGGTTGTGGTAACGAGCTGTTATATGCCACGATAAGCCACGCCCCCTCTCCGGCGCGAGTGAAGAAAACGTGACAAATAGTCTGGCGAGTGAACTCAAGCGAGTACATTTAGAAAGCAATGCAAGGGTTCGCCTCTCCTCTGGCGTGAACGCAGCATGAAGGAGCGTGAACAGACCGCAGTCGCTGCAAAAAAAAGACCTTCAAAATAAAAGCACAAGATTTTTTCCCCTCCCTTTTTTAAGAAAAGGCATCATATTTATTTCATGCCGTCGCGGGCCACATCAAATGACGTGGCGGGCCACATTTGGCCCGCGGGCCATGAGTTTGACACGTGTGCTGTAGAGACAGAGAGGCAGTTAGCTTTGATTGGAATGCACTGGTACCACAGTGAAGCGATTTGAACCAAACTGTAAAGAACTGTGAATTGCAGCAATTGAAGTGACCTGAGATGAAGTATCAGGTCACTTCAATAGTCTGGAGAACTGGAGCTGAGGTGTGTGTGACTCACTTCTCCTCCTGCGGACTTGTGTTTTTTAGTCTGCAGGTTGACTGCAGGTAGAGGTGGGTGGAGCTTTACTACCTGATGTCTTGCACCTGACCCCATTTTATGTCTTTCTTCTCTCTCAGCACCATGAACTGCCTTTTTAGTTTGTTTTCTTTTGCCCTCACAACGACAAATACATTTGTTCAAATCAATGTTCTCTCTCTACGATCGTATTACACATCTAGAGTTATATAGGTGCAACCAGATAAAAATTAAAGTGATTTAGTTTGTTCTGCTTTGTGTTCATTCTGCTAATTGAACCGTAGTATTTATTGCGGTGCATCTATTTTTTTAACCCTACCCTACAAGGAAGCTGTGGTAGTGATTGTTCTGAGTAATTAACGTGAACCTGTTATACCTGGGGACATTCCAGCCAACCAAAACCCAAAGTTTATTTAAAAGCAGAGGCGTCTTTGTTTTCGTCTTACATGGTGAATGGGAGTCCTCTATTCTCTCTCATTTTGCTCCATCTCCATCTCTAATTCCCAAAAGATATCTGTCTGTTTAGCTGCAAAATGCTCCACTATGTTTTCATAAGTACTTCAACTTATTGCTTAGGTAAAAGTATCAACACCACATTATATAAATACTCCGTTGGCTCGTTAGAAAGCTAGCTTTCTAAATCCGCCATGCTCGAATGCTCAAATAATCAAAACGGGAACTGCTGGGTTTATTCTACATCTAACATTTATCAGGACTGATGATGGCCATCACCTTTTTAAAAAGCTCAAGATTCAAGGATGGCTCACATTTCATCCAAACAGGTTGTACATGCTGTCAATCCATTAAACGATCCATGAAAAATAAGTTTAATATCAGGCATCAATGTTTTGTATGAGACAAATCATGTGGACATCTTCCAAAAGGTCATTTTAGTCATAAAACTTCTCTGTGGTCAACAGAGAAACACAATGAGTGAAGTTTGCACTGAAAATATTGTAACCTTATGAGGAAAACGAAGGTATTTTCTTCAGATTAATTTATATTAACATATGTCTGCACATAAAATCTCTTGTTTTTGTTCCCCATTGAATAAAAATGTCCCCTTGCGGGATTACTAAAGTAACTATCTGTCACTTATTTTATAAATATAAACCTTTTAATGGCCTCCAGACAAATAAATAAAACATGAAATAAAAAATATAGGAACAAAATAAAAATAAAATCAGTTTTTTAACAGACGATTGAGATATTTTCACAGTACAGCAGCGAAAAGCTCAAAGCTCATTAAGTATAAAGTAAAGTCGAACAGTTTTAGGAGATTATTTACCTGCTGACGAACACTGCTTAATCCAAGTGCACACGTTGGTGAACATGAAAGTACTTCTCTGAGGTTTCACTGAAACATTCTTGGTAACGCTGCACGACTTCCTATTGGTCGGTTCAACCTGCTCATCGGGTTCAAGGCTGAGAGGACGAGCCCATTGGCACTGATCACAGGGGAAATCTGCACTTTGGGGAATCCACTTATTAAATTCCTGGTGAAGGAAGAGCCGAGCCGAGTACGGTAAAAACTGAAGGAAGTTAGCTTAGCTTAGCGTAAACACTGGAAACGGAGGGAAACCAGTGGCGGACGAAACATTCGGAGCATTTAAATTAAAAAATACCCGTTCAACAATGAAGAAACACTTCATGGCAAGTGAAAGTTTTGCATTTGAAATCCTACTTCAGTAAAAGTATAGAAGAAATCATGAATAAAATATACCTAAAGTGTAAAGCTACGTGTTGGCACATTACATCATGCGCTGTTCAGAGGTCGTGTTGATGTCATTGCCTAAATAGATATGTTAGGGTCCAAAAGTTACAAATATTAGGGGTTGTTCATTATCCAATCGATTATATTTGATAAGCTTATTATATGTGTTTTATGTGGGCAACAGTCATTTGATAAGTAACACAAATAAATAATATATATATATACACAAATAAATAAGGAGATTTTACAATAATTATTATACATTAACTGTCTTTAATGTACGACATGAAGTTGGAAGTAACAAGATAACAAACAAAGATATAAGATATTTTTACAATAAATTATACATAATGTTAATACAGTTGAACACTAAACCAATTGAAATATTATGAGTGGTGCAATAACATGCGTTTAAATGTAATTTTAACGACTTTTTTATGGAGTTGAGTATATTTCCTATGACAATGCATCATATATTTTAACTAATCGTAATGTAAAATGTAACCAGGAAGCAAAAAATTTAACAAACAACAAACTAAATATATATTTTGAAGTACAAAGGAGCATAAGATATACACGGTGGAGTAATGTACGAGTACCTGCTTCGTTCAGCTTGAACTGATCTCTGTACTTTCGCTAAACTGAGTCACTGTCACTTCAAGGAAATGACAGATGATTTATGAGAGATCGGGTGGAGCAAAGGAAAATATTAATTACTTCCACCTTTTATTAATGTTTAAAAGGAACTCGTCTGACCAGAAGATTGTAACTTTGGTATTTCTGCACAGGAGGACTCTGGGTTGTGTCCCTCATCACTTACAAGAGAAACGGATCTTTAATGGCAACCAGAGGAATTATTAAAGCAAGAAAAAACTGATTAAATGTTCATATACCTGATATAGTTGACACGAAAAGCAGTAAACTCATCCTTTAAATGTTCCTTTATGGATTTATAAAATATCTCCTACTCAGCAAAACAAACAATAAAAACTGGATTATCTGGTGAATTAATTTTTAAAGAATACAAGATAAAAAATGAAGAAAGCTAAAACCGGCTGTTTTTGTGCCAATAAAAATGTACACTTTCAAAATGGCCACTTGCCCGCTGTGGTAATGCGAGAGCTAGTGAAGGAACTCTTAGGAGTTTTAAAAGATGATTTACCTGTTGACATCGGCCGTCACAATCCAAGTATGGGAACTATTTGTGGTTCACCAAAAGTGTTCAGATGTTTCCCTGAAACATTATGACTGCAGTGCCAGAGTCATAATAACATTATGCTTATTAACATCTTGGGCTAGGTGTAGGGGTTGTGGGGCTACACATTGGCAAAATAACTAAATACCAGTGCTGTGAAAAATAACGCGTTAACTCAGTTAATTCAATTACAGGTTTAACTAGTTTTTTTTTTTAACGCATTTAACGCATGCGCAGAATGAGCTTCCAATCCGTCTGTTGTTGGTCGTCGGGACGAAAAAAAAGTCACTTGCAAAATGAGCTTCCAATACACCACTTCAATCTGAACTCTGTCCGCTCTCATGCAGACGGTCTGTTCATCGGTAATGATCCTTCCGCAGGTTCACCTACGGAAACCTTGTTACGACTTTTACTTCCTGTAGATCAGGGTCTCAACACGTCGATCGCGACCTGCCAGTCGATCGCGGCGTAGTGTCGGTAGATCGCATGACATTAAAGAGATTGGCCCGCCCCTGACATGTTCTCTAGAGCACGTCTTTGTTCTTTTATTAAACTAAACGTCTGTTGTTGATCGTATCTCCACAGCAGCATGTCATTTCTGTCTCTTCGCGCCACAGAGCTCCGTGCGCGCGCATCGGGACCGAGCAAAAAAAGTCACTTGTCAATCTGTCCACCTGTCCGGGCCGGTGAGGTTTCAGCTTTGCAGCGGTGTCCCCGCCGTCCCTTTCATCACGGCCCAGTTCATGAAGAAAACCCACACAGTCAGTTTGCCTCAGCAGCTGCTAGAGGAAGACTAGAGGCCTTTAGATTGTATCATGGTGGAGTTAATGGTTGACAAACAAGAGAAACATGTTCTGTTTAACCTCCTGTTACCTTTACATTTACTAACATATTTTACCCTCGGGGTCAATTTGACCCCAGCAATTAAAACCTCCAGAAAATTATTAGAATTAATATTGCTTCCCAAGTTTAAGTGTGAGGTACTTTATGTTTGTTTGTTGACTACCTAAATAGCCCTTTAAATAAATAAAAAAGTTGATATTTCTTATATGTTTGACACAGTGAAAAACAGCCTGGGGTCAAATTGACCCCAAAGAACACCGACATTAAACATTGAATGGGGTCAAATTGACCCGAAAGGTAACAGGAGGGTTAAACATTCTGTTTAGGATGAAGATGTATTAATGTTCCATATGGAAGAAAACTGCTAAATAACTGCTGAGTTGCAGCACCATTGTATAGAAGAATGTATAAATGTATATATCCGTCTTTTGTCATAAATCTCTATGTTCTCACAAAATATACCGAGAATATCGGTAATATGTGATTAATCATGATTAATCCACAAAAACCTGTGATTAACCCGATTAAAATTTTTAATCATTTCACAGCCCTACTAAATACACGTTTTTAGTCGACTTCATATATATATTGAGTTCACGCAATTCAGAACCGTAAAGTTGAGCAAATAAAAGTTGAGCCCTTTGTTCCCATTTTGTTCCCCATTGTAATTCTTGGAAATATTTTGGGGTTATGTATATTTCCACCTTTACCTGCCCCCCCCCCCCCCCCCCCACACACCTTGGTCCTTCTCACGGATGTTTAAAGAGATTAAATAAATATTATCCATTAACTTTCTTTAATGTATGACATACATACACGGGGGCGGCTGTGGCTCAGTGGGGAGAGGGGTCGTCCTGCAACAGCAAGTTGGTCGGTTCAGTTCCCGCTATCCCAATTAGTTGCATGTCCAAGTGTCCATGAGCAAGTCACTGAACCCCCAGTTGCTACCTGGGTGCTTCACTGCAGCCCACTCCTCCTTAATAACTAAGGATGGGTTAAATGCAGAGAATACATTTCATATATGTATATAAATATATGTATTATGACTATACAAGTATTTATACTTCTTCATGAATTTGGAAGTGAACTTGAAGGTCAAAAAACACTGCACACTTAAGTTTGGGAGTCACTGAATGTTCCTTTAATGACAAATTCTCTGTAACATGTTTTAACAATACATTATTGTTCTCCATGAAAACAGTTCATGATCACCAGTTAATACTGATTTTAATCACGGGTTCACACAGGTAAACTCAGGTGCAGAAGAACAGGGCGACTCCAGGTTTGAGACACAAAACAAATGTTGTTACTTCGAGACGGACTGGTCGTAAGTGAATCGACACATTGGACAAAACACAAAACAATCTGGCAGGGGACAAGGCAAAGACTGGGAGAATATATAAGGGGGGGAACACAGGTGTGGGACATCAGGGATCAGGGAGATGGGAGTGGCTGAGGGCAGGTGAAGGGAATGAACAATCAGTGGCAGGACAGACACAAAATGAACAGATGTACGTGTTGTATACACACCACCAGTACGGTAAACATTTTAAACCACTGAATATGTTGAAATCTATTTTGAAGGTTTCGAGTATTATCAAAACAGAAACAGTAATAAAGTGCCTCACTAAGAAATAACACAATCATAATAATGAATAGAGCATATATTGACAAGAAACTGAGTCCATGTAAACTTTGACTGAAGGCGCATTTCATGTGTAAGAAACTTGTATATAGTGAAAAAGAAACAATATAATATGCAGGTTATTGCATGCAGAAAGAATAATCTTCTGCAAAAGCATTTTGTTGGTTAATCATCGTTACAAGGTTACAAAGGTTATTCATTGTCCTATTGCAACAGGGAAATACATTTTGCAGTCCCATTTTCCAACATAAGAAAATCCCAAAACAACAATATTTTAAGTGGAGGGTGGAGGATTCATTACAACAGGAAGGGGCCGAGCATACAGCCCTGGGGGACTCCGCTTTTCAGCACAGAGTGAAGGAGGTGCTGGGTCTGTTTGCGGCCGGTAGTGGTTTAGAAAAGATACTGCAGGTGTTGTAGGTACTGATGATGGTGGCTGTCTGGAGGCAGGTGGGTCTCTCCTGTAACAGTGATGACGACTAACAAGCTCACTAGTTCCCCAATGCGTCAATGTTACAATGGTTACAGAGAATGAGACGCACAAATTGGGTCTCTGGCGATAGCAAAATGCTTCCCTGTGACAAGAGTATGTGGAGGATTTTTACGCTTTGTAAAGTTAATTCTCCACTTCTGGTTTTAGTTGTTACTGGGAAGACCTCGCCTCAGTGAAAACCCACTGTACTGCAGGTGTAGTTTGTCTTGAAACATTCATTGGGGTCATCATGCCAATGGTCGAATTATGGTGTGTTGGGGTGGGAAAAAGGATGGAGGACAAGGGGGAAATGGAGTTAGATATTTCCTTTGAGAGCATTGAGGGGCTGAAAGCCACGGGAATGGTGGGGTTACACATTGTAAAAGTGGGCATGGTGCTCTGTGAAGGATATGGGGTTCCTGGGGGATGCATTGTCATGTAGGCCGTGGCGTTGGGTTGAGCCATTTGGAATCTGGGGTCATACATCATGTAGGTCGTGGCGTTGGGTTGAGTCATTTGGGCTCTGGGATCAGGCATCATGGGGGCCGTGGCATTGGGTTGAGCCATTTGGAATCTGGGGTCAGGAATCATGTAGGTCGTGGCGTTGGGTTGAGCCATTTGGAATCTGGGGTCAGGCATCATGTAAGCCGTGGCGTTGGGTGGAGCCATTTGGGATCTGGGGTCAGGCATCATGGGGGGCGTGGTGTTGGGTGGAGTCATTTGGGATCTGGGGTCAGGCATCATGGGGGGCGTGGCATTGAGTTGAGTCATTTGGGCTCTTGGGTCAGGCATCATGGGGGCCGTGGCGTTGGGTGGAGCCATTTGGGATCTGGGGTCAGGCATCATGTAGGCCGTGGCGCTGGGTGGAGCCATTTGGGCTCTGGGGTCAGGCATCATGGGGGCCATGGCGTTGGGTGGAGCCATTTGGGATCTGGGGTCAGGCATCATGTAGGTCGTGGCGTTGGGTTGAGTCATTTGGGCTCTGGGGTCAGGCATCATGGGGGGCGTGGCGTTGGGTTGAGTCATTTGGGCTCTGGGGTCAGGCATCATGTAGGTCATGGCGTTGGGTTGAGTCATTTGGGCTCTGGTGTCAGGCATCATGGGGGGCGTGGCGTTGGGTTGAGTCATTTGGGCTCTGGGGTCAGGCATCATGGGGGTCGTGACATTGGGTTGAGTCATTTGGGCTCTGGGGTCAGGCATCATGGGGGGCGTGGCGTTGGGTTGAGTCATTTGGGCTCTGGGGTCAGGCATCATGGGGGTCGTGACATTGGGTTGAGTCATTTGGGCTCTGGGGTCAGGCATCATGGGGGTCGTGACATTGGGTTGAGTCATTTGGGCTCTGGGGTCAGGCATCATGGGGGGCGTGGCGTTGGGTTGAGTCATTTGGGATCTGGGGTCAGGCATCATGGGGGGCGTGGCGTTGAGTTGAGTCATTTGGGCTCTCGTACTCGGGTTCTTGCCCTGGTCAATCAGAAAAAACCCAGACAGCGCCTCGAAGTTATCGATCAGCCTGTCGTCCACATCGGCGAACCTGTCGTTTCTTCTCGACGTGGACCTTGTCAAATTGGAAATAGCATTATTTTGGGAGACTTTCTCAATCAGCTTCTTCAAAGATTTCAGAGTGCTGCAGAGTTCCTTCAGAGCGTTCTCCACCGACTCAGAGATTTCGTCATGCTTTTTTCTTTTCATGATGAAAAGCAGCGATTCTAGTGCTTTGACTCTCTGGACGATTTCTTGGCACTTCGTCTTGTTCGTCTTTGCATTGTCAGCCATCTGGTAGATGGTTGTACAAAGATTCAAGGACTTGTCCAGTGAGGACAAGAAGAGATCCTTGTTATCCATGATGAGCTGTCGAGACAGAGAGGCAGTTATCTTAGGTTGAACTGCACTGCTGCCCCATGGAAGTGAACCCGACCACACTGAACACAACAGAAACAAACAAAACAGGGATTTTATTTACAACTGTCCTTCAAAAGAAAATATGAGTCGGGTGAACAGTAGCTCTTGATAATTTTTTTTTTAAACTTGTAACTTTACTGCAGGTAGAGGTGGGTGGAGCATTCTAACCAGATGTCTTGGCTGGGTTGCTTAAGTTAAGTTGACTCATTTTAATGATGTCTCCTCTCTCACCACCATCATCTACCCCTTTTATTAAAGTGTGGTAGTCTTTTTATTGACAATGACAAATATATTTGTAGAAATATATAATGTAATCATTTAATGAACCATTTAGTTATGTAAAAAGGTAGTGGACTAAAAAAAAAGAAGAAGCATTTTGTTGGTTAATCGTCATCACAAGGTTACAAAGGTTATTCATTGTCCGATTGTAACAGGGAAATACATTTTGCAGTCCCATTTTCCAACATAAGAAAATCCCAAAGCAACAATATTATAAGTGGAGGGTGGAGGATTAATTACAACAGGAAGGGGCCGAGCACACAGCCCTGGGGGACTCCGCTTTTCAGCACAGAGTGAAGGAGGTGCTGGGTCTGTTTGCGGCCGGTAGTGGTTTATACTAGATACTGCAGGTGTTGTAGGTACTGATGATGGTGGCTGTCTGGAGGCAGGTGGGTCTCTCTTGTGGCAGTGATGACGACTAACACATTTTCGCACTGAAATGTTGTGAACTATAAAGATATAAGATAAGAAATACAACATATCGATGGTCAGTTAAAGTACAACTACATACTTTTTTCAGCTTGAACTGATCCTGAAGTGAGAATGACTCACACGTCTCTTCAGGGGATGACAGATCTTTTCTTAATTACACAGTGGGTGGAGTTTTACATTAAGGTATTCATTACCTCCACATGCACTTTTGTTCTTTGACTTCACGAGATCTCCATTAAAGGTTCAAAGCAAAATAAATCTGTTTTTACCTTTAGCCTCATCTTTGTTAGAGTCAATGTTTTATGTGTGCACGTAACGGGATTTGCGGCGTCACCCGTGGGTTTCCCCCCAAAAGCACCAAGGATCAGCCAACACCGAGGTTCTGTTCAGTAACATTCTTTAATTAATTCAGCAGACCGCAAGACTGCGCCTCTGCTCCCTCTCCTCAACCTCACTCTCTACTGCTCCTTTTATGGGAGAAGCATCAGCTGCTAGCTGATTGGCAATCAGCCAGCAGCTGAGGCCAATCAGAGACCCCACCCCCACAGCTGCCACAGTGCACAACAACCTCCAACAGCTAGTTCTAACACCTGTCTCCAACAGATTTCTTGTAGGTGTAATATACACTACCGTTCAAAAGTTTGGGGTCACTCAAAGCAATTTTTCAATGAAGACAACATTAAATATATCATAAATCCACTCTCTACATCGTAAATGTATAAATAACTATTCTCTGGTGTTTAATGAAGTCTCTACAGAGGTGTGTAGAGGCCCATCTACAGTGTTCTAATGGTACATCGTGGTATCGCCTTCGAAGACGGACCGCCCCAGCTCATTTGCATACAAGGACACATAAATGTCACACATAAATAAATGAAGAAATACTTGTGGACACATAAATAGAGATATAAATAAATGAAGAAATACAGAAATGTAGAAATATATTCATTTAATTATGTCCTGTTGAGTTATAACTTATATTTAATCATTCCTGTATTTATTTATACATTTATTTCAGCATTTATTTATTTATACATTCATTTATACATTTAATTATTTATTCTTGTATTTATTCATGCATTTCTTTCTTTATTTATTCATACTTAAGTCATTTTAAGTCCTCCATACACATCAACATCTCAGCAGGTTTTGCATCCTGTCATCGTCGCTGCTGCTCAAAGCGGCCAGAAAAAATATCTTTTGAAATAAGGTAATATGAAGCGTTCTGAATTAGACGAATCGTGTGGATATGTTCCAAAGGTTGTCTTTTCAGTTCTCAACCCTGAGTCAACAACAAAAACACAATGAGGGAATTTTGCACTAAAAAGATTCTTATATTAACATATGTCTGCACATAAAATCTCTTGTTTTTGTTCCCCATTGAAAAAAAATGCCCCCTTGCGGGATCACTAAAGTAACTATCTGTCACTTACTTTATAAATATAAACCTTTTAATGGCCTCCGGACAAATAAATAAAACATGAAATAAAAAATATAGGAACAAATTATAATAAAATCAGTTTTTTAACAGACAATTTAGATATTTTCACAGTACAGCAGCGAAAAGCTCAAAGCTCATTAAGTATAAAGTAAAGTCTGATAATTTTAGGAGATTATTTACCTGCTGACAGACCGCCTGAATCCAAGTGTGGAAGCTGGTGAAGATGAACTACTTGCGTTTCACCACCAATATTTATCGTCGGAGGTGACGCTGGGCCAGCGCTGTCCCACAAGCACGACTTCCTATTGGTCGGTTCAACCTGCTCATCGGGTTCAAGGCTGAGAGGACGAGCCCATTGGCACCGATCACAGGGGAAATCTGCACTTTGGGGAATCCACTTATTAAATTCCCGATTACGGCAAAAACTGAAGGAAGTTAGCTTAGCTTAGCGTAAACACTGGAAACGGAGGGAAACCAGTGGCGGACGAACCATCACTACATGGCAAGTGGACGTTTTGCATTTGAAATTCTACTTCAGTAAAAGCAGAAAATAAATCATAAATAAAATAGACCTAAAGTGTAAAGCTACGTGTCGGCAGCACATTTCTTGCGTCGTGATGGACGCCAATGTAACCAGGTTGCTATGCAACGCTCAGAGCTTCTGACTTCTCCTGGTGGGCGGGGCCAGACAGAACCTTCAATCACAAGGCAGTTAGCTTAGCTTAGCATAAACACTGGAAACGGAGCGGCGTAAAAAACATATTCAGAGCCTCTCCTGAAACAAAGCACCAGGACAACAACGCCAAATGACCCAGATGTGTAAACACATCAGTACAAGTCTGATTGAAGTTGGAAAGTGGGAAGATCAGATGTGTTTCGTAACCTGGCAACCAGTGCAGGTCTGCTCAGACTGGGGGATACGGGCCCCACGTTGAGTGCGAGCTGCAGCATTTTGATCAAGTTGGAGGCCGAGCTTTGATTCCTGACTGAGGTGCAGCAGTTTAAACAAGACAACAAGCACACGTCACCTTTTAGAAATGAAGAATAAAAGATTAAGACTTGCTTTGAGATGCATTCCTGAGCGGCAGGAAGCAGGACAACTCCCTTCACCTCAAAGGTCAGGTATCCGTCAAACATCACGCCGGCCCAATTAAGACGGCTTCAGTTTTGCTTTCAGTTAACTGGAGACAGTTTTCTGACGTCCAACACTTAATGTTTAATGATTAAAGCCGTTGGGGTCGTCTGAAGGGTAGAGGGAGCTGTGCGTCTGTGCAGCGCTGGAAGATAAAACAATCAAAACTCATCTAAAACCTTTGATGAAGGCAATGAGAGTCTAAGATGAGAGTTCACCGGCTGCACGGCTGCATTCCTAAAGATAGAAGGGAACGTTCCCGTTGCTAGTAAACACAATGAAAAGACCTATTGTGTCTCGGTCGTTTGAGAATGTGGGTAATGGCGTGTCAGCAGGTGGAATCTGACATCTTTACGAGTCTCAGAGTCTCAGAGTCTGAGAGTGGGAGGAGCTAAAGTGACACGACAGTTCACAAAAATCAGACGAATGAGGCGTTGATTTAATCTCCAGCATTTTATTGCATTTCATGAGCTCACTCGAATGTATTAATATTAGGAAAGGGCGAAACAAGCTCAAGTTTAACTCGACCATAACCAGGATATTCTGGAACCTGTGACGACCTCCCACAGGATCCAAAATACAACAATCCAAATTACAACGGAAGAAATCTCATTGGCTCCAAGACGAGGGAACCAGAGTGATGCCGACTGCCTGAAGAAATAATTAATAAGCAAAGTTTTTACATTGGATTTTGAATTATTGCAGAAAATAATAATAGAGATCATCATAACGGCTGTTTCAGCCGGAAGCAGACATTTTATTTTGAAATCTCTTATTGTGAAGGACTGTATATGAAGTATGTTGTAGTAGATAAGATTAGCCCGTCTCCTGTAGGGGTTAGCCAATAGCATGCTGTGAAATGTAAGGGTCTGTGCATGTGACCAACATACTGACCACTGATTGGCTCTCAGCCCAGTGAAAAGATGCCTTCACTAACGTAGGAGTTATGAGGCACGTCACATGTCCTCTTGCGTGAATACGATAGACCAGGGGCCACCGTGGGCCACATCCGCATCATGGCCGCCCTCTTAAAGGGCCGGTTGTAACTGAAACACTGTATAAACTACTTCAACATATTGTTAAATAACTCTTAGCATTTGATTATTGTTTATTTGGGTATAGAAATATTGTACACAAGAACATTTCTCTAATATTATAACACAAATCCATTAAATTTGAAACCTTCAAAATAAAAGCACATGACATTTTTCTTTTGAAATAAAAGGTGATCATATGTCTTTTAAGCCGTCAGGGGCTCCATATAATTATGTGGCGGGCCAAAATTCGGCCCGCGGGCCTCATGTTTGACACCTGTGCGATAGACAGTCAACTGAATGCAGCGTCTCTTCGGCCTGTGGACCCGGCTGGGACAGGTAGATATGCTTTGTGATCCTTATTCTTTTATTAAATACCTTATATTATAACTTTATGAATCCGGAACACGTTCCAGCACTCGGACCTGGCAGATCTTTTTTTTAAACTTAACATGTGAAAAAGACGAAATCCCGTCCGGGCGGCGCCGGAGGACGCGCGGACGTTCTTCCCTTCAGCATCGCGGCCGGCTGGAGTCGGTGCGGAAGAGTCTCTTGAGGACGAGGAGCTGCAGGTACCCGGAGAGGAGGATGCCCAGGCTTTGGGCGGCCGACCACCAGGTGACGTAGTTGGCGTTGGCCAGCAGGACGTAGTGGTCCTTCCCTTTCCTCATGCGGGCGAAGTTGTAATGACGCCACATGTGGAAGATCTGGTTCTGGAGCTTCTGCACGCTCTCCTACATCAGATACGGCAGGTCGTTTAGTTTCATGTCAACAGGCCACAGATGATAAGATGATACACCTGGAACTCGTCCAACTATGACACGGGTGTCAAACACAAGGCCCGCGGGCCAAATCCGGCCCACCACATCATTTCATGTGGCCCCTGACAACTTAAAAGACATATAATCACCTTTTCTTAAAGAAATGTAAGAAAAATATCCCGTGCTTTTATTTTTAAGGTTTTAAATTAAATGGATTTATGCTATAATATTAGAGAGCATTTCTTATGGTCAATATTTCTACACTCAAATAAACAATAATAGAGTTATTTAACAATATGTTGGGTAGTAGTTTATACGTTTCTATGTTTCAGTTACAACCCTTTGAGGGCGGCCTCGGACATGTTGTTAAATAACTCTCTTTGCATTTGATTATTGTTTTTTAGAGTGTAGAAATATAGTGCATAAGAAAATGTTTCTAATATTGCAACATTAATCCATTTAATTTGAAACCTTCAAAATAAAAGCACGGGAAATGTTTCTTCAATTTCTTTAAGAAAAAGCGATCGCGTGTCTTTCAAGCCGTGAGGGGCCACAGAAAATGATGGGGCGGGCCGGTTTCGGCCCCGGGCCTCGTGTTTGACACTTTTTTTTGGTGATCAAATCTTTTATTGGTTTTCGAGGTATGCACATGCAAAGGAAAATATGTACACACTGTACGTACACAAAGGTACTCAGACAAAACATTGAAACTATTAAAAAAGAATATATATATATATATAAATACGGGTATACATGCAAAAACCTGCATACATATTGACATATATATGCACATACTTGCATACCCGAGTAGATACACACATACAGTACATAATGTAAATGTACCCCTCCCACTGTTGGCGACGCCCACCCCCCACCTCCCTCATACATCTCCAGCTATTATATAAGGGAATGTATTATATTATGTTACATTATATATATTGTTGAATGTTGCTTAAAGCCGTGGACCCGGATCAGATGGTTCCTTCTTTAGCACCGTGTATTCTGGCTATTCAAAGTTCCATATTCACGATATCAAGGTAGCTAGCTAGCTTGTGTTTGACACCCGTACTCTAAAGGAAGGAGGTGTCTGGGATCCTCTCCTTATCGTAAAGGTCTGGTCAGCGAACAAAGGAAACACATCTTGACCGCTTGTATCCACACTCTCATGCGATCACCGGAGGTTCTGTTTGATAAACACGAGTCCAAACCCCCAGAGACTAGAACCAAGACAAATACCTCAATGCCGGCCAAAGTGCTGTTGAGGACCTTCTCTCCTTCCTCCGCCTCTCTCTTTGACTCCTCGGAGCCTTCGTAGATGACGCCGAAGTTCACAAACACCCTGATGCCTCCGAACTGGTTGTTGTGGTTCCCGAGACAGATCCGGTAAAAACCTGCCGGGAGGGACACTGCCGTTACCCCGGAGGACAGAACGTCTACGATACCTGGGTCCGTGATGAGGGTCTCTGATGAACCCACCTGTCACCTGAGTCTGGAACTCCATCTGACCGACCGCCTGGTTCTCTGAAGCCACGAGAACGCCCTGCGGTGAGTTCACCGTCACAAACAGCCGGTGGTCATTGGCCATCATCGTCACCCACTGCACCTGAGACCAGACATCGAAACCCTCAAGAAGACCTTCGCTCGAGGTTCTAGACCTTTTCTCTGACTCAGCGATACACTCCTGCGAGACACGGCAACTAATCACGTCCTCAGTGATTCTCGTAATAGTTATAATGTTCGATATATATAAATATATTCTGCAAATACAACCCGATGTGCTTTCACCCATGCACTATCACAACTCTTCCACGTGGAGGCAACAGCAATGCTCTGAAGTTCGTCTTTAGCACCTTTAAAACTAAACTAGAACTCAAATGAAATGCGTGTTTCCGTAAGAGTAAGTAGGCTACTTTAATATATTTTAGTGTGAACAAATCCCCATAAAAACATATTTAAACAATGACAAGTTATTTGGTTCCATTGGTCGGTTTACAGTCTGGATCTCTTTTATTTTTGAACTGATTTAAAGAAGTTTACAGAAGTTTGCAGAAGTTTAAAGAAGTTTACAGAAGTTTAAAGAAGTTTAAAGAAGTTTATAGAAGTTTACACAAGTTTAAAGAAGTTTATAGAAGTTTAAAGAAGTTTACAGAAGTTTAAAGAAGTTTAAAGAAGTTTACAGAAGTTTAAAGAAGTTTACAGAAGTTTAAAGAAGTTTGAAGAAGGCAATTCATTTTAATATCTACGAGCCCATACTCTTAATTTCTACAAAGTGGGCGAGAGCTTTTGCAAACATCACTTATAGGATAATGAACGATATAAACTGGACGACTTTGAAGGTCGGCGTGATAAGCCTGAAGGACAAACGGCACACGGAAACCAAAAAACCTTGTTGCGCAATCACTTCCCAACAAGCGCGTGAAACAAAGAACACCCCGACCCTCTGAGGCGGGAGGAAGCTCACCAGGTACGTCAAGTAGAAGTTTCCACTCTGGTGGGCGAAGTGCCAGAAACACTCGGCCCCCGCAGCCGGGACCTCCACGGCAAAGTCGTATTTGTCGGCTCCTCTGAAGAGTCCCGCGGCGGCCTCGTCGAGGACGGGTTCGGACTTCCTGCTGCTGACGCACCGAGAGCCCAACGCGATGAGCGCGGTGTGCAGCAGCAGGGTGGTGTGCAGCAGCATGGTGGTGTGCAGTAGCAGTGTGTGCGGCAGCAGAGTGTGCAGCAGCAGTGTGTGCAGCAGCAGCCTTTCTAGGCGGAACAGTAATGATTAACCCTCGTCTGCAAACACTCAGTCCAGACGCCTGACAGCCAAACACAGAATGTGAGTCGTGACCTTGACCATCAACATGAAGGTCAGAGGACCTTCTTTTCTTTCTCTGCATTCACTCTGGAACGAAGAGTTAAAGAGACGAGACTCATTGCCTCGTTAGGACAGCAGAGCGAGACGTGATAAATAAATAAATAAAAATATATATATAAGTATAAAGACATTTATATATATATTTATATAGATTTGTGTAAATATATAAATATATTTATATATTTTTTCTTTCTTCTTCTCACGGTCTCTCCTGTTTTGCTGTTTTAACCATTTTTTATTTTTTTTCTATTGAACTTTTTAAACTTGATTAAATAAATATGAAGTAATTATAATTATCAAATGTTTCTAAACATAAATAAACATTTCGACCGGCCTGCTGAGGAAAACATCTCGTGTTTATTGAGACGGCGTGAAGAAAGTACACGAGTACACAAGTATACGAGTTCACACTACACAAGTACTTAAGTACACAAGGTCACAATACACAAGTACATGAGTACACACTGCACAAGTATGCAAGTACACAAGTACACACTACACAAGTACACACTACACAAGTACACATGTACACACTACACAAGTACACACTACACAAGTACACACTACACAAGTACACACTACACAAGTACACACTCCTCTCAGCAGCGCGGCTTCTCCTCCTCGCCGGCGGTGATGAAGAGCCTCCTGAGGAAGACGAGCTGCAGGTACCCGCAGGTGACGATGAGGAGGCTGAGGGCGACCGACCAGCGGGTCACGTACCGCGCGTTGGACAACAACAGGAAGTGGTCGGAGCTCCGCCCCATGCGGCCGAAGCTGTAGTAGCGGAACACGTGGAACACGTGGTTCTCCACCTTGTGGGTGGAGTCCTGGAACACATCAGAGGGTGTGTGTGTGTGGGGGGGGGGGGCATGTGTGTGTGTGTGTATATGTGTCTGTGTGTGTGTGTACGTATGTGTGTTTGTGTCTGTGTATGTATGTGTTTATATGTGCGTGTGTGTATGTGTGTGTGTGTGTGTGTGTGTGTGACTGTATGTATGTTTATATGTGCGTGTGTGTGTGTTTATATGTGTGTTTATATGTGTGTGTGTGTCTGGTTACGTATGCGTGTTTGTGTGTGTGTCTGTGTGTGTGTGTGTGTGTGTGTGAGAGTCTGTGTACGTATGTGTGTCTGTGTGTGTGTGACTGTGCATGTGTGTGTATGTGTGTACATGTGTGTGTGTGTATGTGTATGTGTGTACATGTGTGTGTGTGTATGTGTGTACGTGTGTTTATATGTGTGTGTGTGAGTCTGTGTACGTATGTGTGTATGTGTGTGTGTATGTGTGTACGTGTGTGTGTGTATGTGTGTTTATATGTGTGTGTGTATGTGTGTAAGTGTGTTTATATGTGTGTGTGTGAGTCTGTGTACGTATGTGTGTGTATGTGTGTGTGTATGTGTGTACGTGTGTGTGTGTATGTGTGTTTATATGTGTGTGTGTGTGTCTGTGTACGTATGTGTGTGTCTGTGTGACTGCACATGTGTGTGTGTGTGTGACTGCGCATGTGTGTGTGTATGTGTGTGTGTGTGTGTATGTGTGTATGTGTGTGTGTGTATGTGTGTATGTGTGTGTGTGTGTATACGTATGTGTGTGTGTGTGTGTGTACGTATGTGTGTGTGTGTGTGTGTGTGTATGTGTGTGTGTGTGTTTATATGTGTGTGTGTGTGTGTGTGTGTACGTATGTGTGTGTGTGTTTATATGTGTCTGTGTGTGTGTGTGTGTGTGTGTGTGTACGTATGTGTGTGTGTGTGTGTGACTGCGCATGTGTGTGTGTGTGTGTGTTTATATGTGTGTGTGTGTGTGTGTGTGTGTGTGTACCTCTATGAAGCTCAGTGTGTTGTTCAGGTCTTGTCTAAGCTCCTCCTTCTTCTTTAGCTCCTCCTCTTTCTGCTGGGCGGAGTCTTTGTGTCCGTCGTAGTAAACGCCGAAGCTGAGGAAGATCTGCATGGAGCCGAAGCGGTTGTGGAAGTTATTGAAGCACATCTGATGGAAACCTGGAGGACAACAGGAAGTGAGACAACACACACAGGAAGTGAGACAACACACAGGAAGTGAGACAACACACACAGGAAGTGAGACAACACACAGGAAGTGAGACAACACACAGGAAGTGAGACATAATACACACAGGAAGTGAGACAATACACAGGAAGTGAGACAATGCACACAGGAAGTGAGACACAATATACACAGGAAGTGTTTGGAAAACAGGCAGACAGACAGACAGAGAGACAGACAGGTACCCGTCTCCTCGGCCTCAAAGTTGATCTGACCCTTGGGGTCGTCGGCGGTGGACACCATCAGTCCACTGGGCGCGTTGACGGTGACAGACAGGTGTCTGTCATGGGCGACGCCCGTCACCCACTGGACCTGGAGACAGACAGACAGGCAGACAGACAGGCAGACAGACAGGCACACTGGAGGCACACTCTAAGCCCCGCCCACTTTATAGCGGTCCAATCAAATGCGCCGGATTTGTCTCACTGAGAAATCTCTCTCCACCATGTAGCTCAGGTAGACCCCCCCCCCTCCCCATGTAGCTCAGGTGGAACCCCCCCCCCTCACCATGTAGCTCAGGTAGAACCCCCCCCCACCATGTAGCTCAGGTGGAACCCCCCACCATGTAGCTCAGGTGGAACCCCCTCACCATGTAGCTCAGGTAGACCCCCCACCATGTAGCTCAGGTGGAACCCCCCTCACCATGTAGCTCAGGTAGAACCCCCACCCCCACCATGTAGCTCAGGCGGAACCCCCCTCACCATGTAGCTCAGGTAGAACCCCCCCCCTCCCCATGTAGCTCAGGTAGAACCCCCCCCCCTCACCATGTAGCTCAGGTAGACCCCCCACCATGTAGCTCAGGTAGAACCCCCTCACCATGTAGCTCAGGTAGAACCCCCTCACCATGTAGCTCAGGTAGACCCCCTCACCATGTAGCTCAGGTAGAACCCCCTCACCATGTAGCTCAGGTAGAACCCCCTCACCATGTAGCTCAGGTAGACCCCCTCACCATGTAGCTCAGGTAGACCCCCCCCCTCACCATGTAGCTCAGGTTGACCCCCTCACCATGTAGCTCAGGTAGAACCCCCCACCATGTAGCTCAGGTAGAACCCCCTCACCATGTAGCTCAGGTAGACCCCCCCCCTCACCCTGTAGCTCAGGTAGACCCCCCCCCCTCACCATGTAGCTCAGGTAGAACCTCTCCCCGCGGTGGGCGAAGTGCCAGAAGCAGTCCAGGCCGGCGGCCGGCAGCACCACGGAGAAGTCGTACTGGTCCGATCCCCAGAACAGCTGCTGGTCCGTCATGCCGGGGTGGGGGTCCGCGAGGGGCCCGGCGCCCACCGGCCCCCCCAACGCGAGGATGAGGCACAGCACGGGGATCCGGGACCACATGTCTGGGCCACGAGGAGCTTTCTGGACATGAGGGGTGCAGGACTGCTGGGGAGATGAGGAATGATTAACTGGGACCGGTGGGAACACTGGGCCGCGGTCACAGATGGAGAGGAGGAGGAGCTAGAGGAGAGGGGGAGGAGCCTAACGGGACGGAGGACTTCTTCTGCTGGTCGACGACACCTTAGATTTCAAATTAATGACAAACATTTAATCCCCACACGTTGTTTCACTTTTAACATAGAAGGCTATATAAATATATATATATATATATATACAGAAATACATATTTATAAATAAATATATAAATTTAAATATTTTATATTAATATATAAAAATAAATATATACATATAAATGTATATATTTTTGTTATATATATATATAATATATATATTAAAAACATATATATATAAATTAGGGCTGTCAATCGATTAAAAAAAATTAACTAATTAATCGCACATTTTGAAATTGCGATTAATTAATCGCGCTTAAAAGTGTTTTCCTTCTTTTTAAAGACAAAACTTCACACAGAGCTGTGTTTTCAAAGAGGCTCCTACCTATAAAGTGCCAGCGAGGTATTTAATATCGTGGATGATAAATTGTTTCTTCAGTGAAACATCAGATTAGTTAAAAAAAAGAAGTATATTGAGACCCCATTGGTCCTGTCATCTTTAACATTGAACAGCAGAACCATCCTTATCCTGATGGCGCCGCGGACGGTCGCCTCGGTGTGTTGGTGCGCGATGTTTTTTGTTGTTTTCGTTTTAAATACTGTTTTCTGCTGGGATTCCCAGAGCTCTTTCACCAGAGAAGAGCTCTTGAACATCAGGGGAACAACTCCAGCGGATTTACTTCCAACGTTTTTAACTTCTGTGGAGTTACTGGACATTTTTGTAAAAGGTGTGCTCACCTGCGGTCGCCCGCGGTGAGACGCCGAGAGGGAAACGTTCAGGGCGCTTGCGGCTACGGAAACGGGATCTCGTACAGCGCTGCCGGGCATATTTCTCCAACGTCCGCTCACTGTGCAACAAACTGGACGAACTCCAGCTGCTGGTGGGAGAGACAGAGACTTCTCCTCATCCTCCGTTCTGTGCTTCACGGAATCATGGCTTAGTGGCTCGATACCAGACTCTGCGCCCAGCTCGCTGGCTTCCAGCTGTTCCGGCGGACCGGGTCACGGAGCTCTCCGGAAAAAAAAGGGTGGAGGAATCTGCTTTACCTCAACAACGGCTGGTGCAACGTAACGGTGATTCTACAGCACTGTTCGCGGACCTGGAATCTTTATCATTCACTGCAAACCCTTCTACTCCCCACGTGAGTTCGCTTCATTCATCCTGGCGGAGTTTACATGCCCAGGGGAACGTGCACGAGGCACAGCGGACCCTCGCCGAACAGATACGGTGTGTGGGCGGACCTTCCCGGACTCTTTAGTTATTGTACTGGGATTTTAACAAAGGAAACCTCAGCCACGAACTCCCTAAATATAGACAGTTAATTAAATGCCCTACCAGAGAGAAGAGCATTCTGGACCACTGCTACACAACAATCAGCAGGGCCTATCACGCCGTCCCTCGAGCTGCACTGGGAAACTCTGACCACGTCATGGTTCATCTGATTCCCTCATACAGGCAGAGACTAAAGCTCTGCAAACCTGTGGTGAGGAAGTTCAAGAAGTGGACCAGTGAGGCTCTGGAGGATCTTGACTGTACTGACTGGGATGTCTTCAGGACTGCTACCAACAGCCTGGATGAGTACACAGAGGCTGTAACTTCCTACATCAGCTTCTGTGAGGACAGCTGTATTCCATCCAGCTCCAGGGTGAGTTATAACAACGACAAACCCTGGTTCACAGCGGAGCTCAGGAAGCTAAGACTGCAGAAGGACCAGGCATTCAGGAGTGGGGACAAGGACCTGTACACAGAGTCCAAATACAGGTTTAGCAAGGCGGTGAGAGATGCTAAACGACTGTACTCTGAGAAACTGCAACAGCAGCTCTCAGCAAACGACTCTGCTTCTGTCTGGAGAGGGCTCAGGCAGATCACCAACTACAAGCCCAAATCACCCCACTCCATGAACAATGTGCTTCTGGCAGACGAGCTCAATGAGTTCTACTGCCGCTTTGAAAGACAATGGAGCAGTCCTGAGACAATCCCACACAGCTCCACCAACAAGCCTCAGACCATCAGCCCACCTCCCCAGCCCATCAGGGCTCACACCTCTGGAGCACCCTCCATCAACTCAGCGCTCGTCATCCCTGAGAGACCGTCAACAGGCTGTTTAAAAGCAGAACCCCGCAGCAGCAGGCGGACGGGGACCTCCTCTCCCACCCTGAAGCACTGTGCTGACCAGCTGTCTCGGTGTTCACCGACATCTTCAACACCTCCTGGAGACATGCCACGTTCCAGCCTGCTTCAAGGCCTCCACCATCATCCCGTCCCCAAAAACCCAAGATCACAGGACTCAATGACTAGGGTCGCCCGCCCTGACTCTGTGGTCATGAAGTCCTTTGAACGCTTGGTCCTGTCACACCTTAAGACCATCACAGACCCACTCCTGGACCCCCTGCAGTTCGCCTACAGAGCCAACAGGTCTGCAGGCGATGCAGTCACAACAGCCTTCACTACATCCTCCAGCATCTGGACTCCCGGAAGGAACCGCCCAGGATCCTGTTTTTGGACTACAGCGCTGCCTCCAATTCCATCATCGCGTCCCTGTTACAGGACACGCTCTGCCAGATGCACGTGTCCGACTCCACCTGCAGGTGGATCACAGACTTCAGGGACCGACAGGAAGCAGCAGGGGCTGGGAGACCAGGCTCGTCTCCACGACCACCAGCACGGGGTTCCCCCTGCTGTCTCCTCCCCCTGCTGTTCTCTGTACACCAACAGCTGCACCTCCAGTCACCAGTCCGTCAAGCTCCTAAAGTTCGCGGATGACACCACCCTCATTGGACTCATGTCTGGCGGACGAGACCGCCTACAGGTGGGAGACTGACCACCTGGTGACCTGGTGCAGCCAGAACAACCTGGAGCTCAACGCTCTGAAGACAGTGGAGATGGTTGTGGATTTCAGGAGGAATGCAGTCCCACCCGCCCCACTCATCCTGTGTGCCTCCACCCTCGACGCTGTAGAGTCCTACCGCGTCCTGGGCTCCATCATCACCCAGGACCTCAAGTGGGAGCTGAACATCGGCTCCATCACCAAGAAGGCCCAGCAGAGGATGTTCTTCCTGAGGCAGCTGAGGAAATTCAACCTGCCAGGGAAGATGATGGTACAGTTCTACACGGCCATCGTTGAGTCCATCATCTGCTCCTCCATCACCGTCTGCACCCTGCAGCCACAGCCAAAGACAAGCGCAGGCTGCAGAGCATCATCCGCCGGCCGAGAGGGTTATCGGCTGCAATCTGCCTTCCTCCAGGTCCTGTTCACTTCCAGGTCACTGAAGCGGGCCAGAAAGATTGTCGCCACCCCTCCCACCCTGGACACTCCTGTTCGAGTCCCTCCCTCTGGCAGGAGGCTGCGGTCCATCATGACTAAGTCCACCCGCCACAACAAAAGCTTTTTCCGTCGGCGGTCGGGCTCATGAATGGACCCGGGACTGACTGACTGTCAACCCCAGGACTACCACCTCTTCTTCCACCTTCCTCTCTCCTCCTTCTTCCCGCTCCTTCCTCTTCCTCCTCCTCTCTGTTCCTCCTCTTCCTCCTCCTCCCTCTTCCTCCCACTCCTCCACACACGTCACTTTAACATGCACTTTAACTAAAACACACCACTTGAAGCACACACCCAAACACTCTCACATTATTTGTTGTCTTTCCGTCGCGTTGATTGTTGTTTGTTTGTCATGTCCAAATGTTGCACCTTCCACCAAAAAAAATTCCTCGTTTGTTTGTGAAAACATTCTTTGGCAATAAACCTGTTTCTGATTCTGATTCTGATTCAGTGGCCTTGGTAACTGACTGACATTCACATATGTCACGTTAACCCTCTGGAGGCTGGGCTCATTTTATACATTTTACAAAATAAATTAAATTCACCGTTTAAAGTCTTTTGCATGTGACACACCCCCACGTGTTATACATCAAACATTCCAGAACAATCTCAGCTCTGAAATGAGCCTCATTGTCCTCGCGCCGTGTCCTCTGGTTGTCTGACTGACAGGCTGCTAAATGAGCCTAACCTGTGAGGTGGGAGGTCCTTTGTGATTTACTGAGTGTTCATTGGTTGTTTTTTTCCCGAAATGTTGACAGACAAACGGATTGACAAATCACGTTGAAGGTTTCGTGTGACGAGATCTTTCCGCGCCGCGTGTCCCGACACGTCGCCCCTCCGTTCCTCTGTGTATCAGAGGGGGAGACGGGAGGAAGGAGCAGCAGGAGGAAACCCGACTGATTCATCCACGAGTTAAACTCATTTATGATCCTTATTTTCGCGGAGAAATAATTGTTTTAAAAACGGAAACAGTGTCAAACCGTACCGCAAAGGTTAAAAAAATAAATAAAAATAAAAAATTTGCGTTAATTGCGTTCAAATATTTTAGTGCGTTAACGCGGCCAAATAAATCGCATAGATTAACGCGTTAACGCTGACAGCCCTAATATAAATAGATTTATATCTTTAAAAATATATAATAATGAAGGGTATATATATATCCATATGTGTATAAATATATATCATAATGAAGGCTATATATGTATAGATTATTATCACAAAGTATATCTATATATCACCTTTATTGTGATAATTGCTTATCAAAAGATTGATTTACATGTATTCATTACAATTATAGATTATTATCCTGTTATATAATATATATATATAAGATAGTTTAGTGATATAAATGGATTCCACGGACATTTTTAGTTGCATAAAAATAAAAACTCTTATTTATTTGGCAGCTTTAGTTACAGAAAGCACAGAACTATAATAAATATGACGAGTTTTTACACATGAAAAGTACATGAAATCAGAGACACTACCACTTTAGTCCACAGGGGGCGCCACATTCAACACAATGTTAGAGTTCTCCGTAGTGACTTTAAGTCCGGTCCGGGTTCGGTTCTTCAGCCCTCCTGAAAAGAAACAAAGAAACAAAGAAAGAAACAAACAAAGAAAGCATCTCTGCAGCTTCAGTTTCTTCTGTTTCTCCACTTTGGATATTTTGTCAAAAACAAAGTTGTGTAAAATCTTTTTTAACGCTACAACTCAAGGGTTTCTTCCGTATGTGGTCTCTGGTCACGATGGTCTGGTCTTGATGGTCTGCTAGCTGGTCTGTGTTCTCGATGGTCTGCTAGCTGGTCTCTGGTCTCGATGGTCTGCTAGCTGGTCTGTGTTCTCGATGGTCTGCTAGCTGGTCTCTGGTCTCGATGGTCTGCTAGCTGGTCTGTGTTCTCGATGGTCTGGTCTCTGGTCTCGATGGTCTGCTAGCTGGTCTGTGTTCTCGATGGTCTGGTCTCTGGTCTCGATGGTCTGCTAGCTGGTCTGTGTTCTCGATGGTCTGCTAGCTGGTCTCTGGTCTCGATGGTCTGCTAGCTGGTCTGTGTTCTCGATGGTCTGGTCTCTGGTCTCGATGGTCTGCTAGCTGGTCTGTGTTCTCGATGGTCTGGTCTCTGGTCTCGATGGTCTGCTAGCTGGTCTTGATGGTCTGCTAGCTGGTCTGTGTTCTCGATGGTCTGGTCTCTGGTCTTGATGGTCTGCTAGCTGGTCTCTGGTCTCGATGGTCTGCTAGCTGGTCTGTGTTGGTCTTGATGGTCTGCTAGCTGGTCTCTGGTCTCGATGGTCTGCTAGCTGGTCTCGATGGTCTGCTAGCTGGTCTCTGGTCTCGATGGTCTGGTCTCTGGTCTCGATGGTCTGCTAGCTGGTCTGTGTTCTCGATGGTCTGGTCTCTGGTCTCGATGGTCTGCTAGCTGGTCTGTGTTCTCGATGGTCTGGTCTCTGGTCTCGATGGTCTGCTAGCTGGTCTCTGGTCTCGATGGTCTGCTAGCTGGTCTCTGGTCTCGATGGTCTGGTCTCTGGTCTCGATGGTCTGCTAGCTGGTCTCGATGGTCTGGTCTCTGGTCTCTGGTCTCGATGGTCTGCTAGCTGGTCTCTGGTCTTGATGGTCTGCTAGCTGGTCTCTGGTCTCGATGGTCTGCTAGCTGGTCTGTGTTCTCGATGGTCTGGTCTCTGGTCTCGATGGTCTGCTAGCTGGTCTTGATGGTCTGCTAGCTGGTCTGGCCCGTGTGCGTGTGGACCATCAGGTGCCTCCTCAGGTTACTGTGCTGGGTGAACCTCCTGCCGCAGAAGGAGCAGCTGAAGGGTTTCTCCCCGGTGTGGACGGCCAGGTGCTGCCTCAGGTGTCCCTTCTGGGCGAACCTCTTGCTGCAGAGCGAACAGCCGAACGGTTTCTCCCCCGTGTGAACCGTCAGGTGGCGTCTCAGGTTCCCCCGTATGGCGAACCCTTTGCCGCACACGGCGCAGCTGAAGGGCCGCTCGCCCGTGTGGATCCTCATGTGGATCACCAGCTTGCTGCTGGAGCCGAAGCTCGCGCCGCACGCCGGGCAGCAGAAGCGCTCGCCGTCCGAGTGGAGCCGCATGTGAGTCCTCAGAGACGACCTCCGGGAGAACCGCTGACCGCACACTTTGCAACCGCACGGTTTATCCCCAGCGTGGGTTCTGCCGTGTTGACCCAAACCACCGCCGCCGGAACCGAGGCACGGTTTCCCGTCTGCGTGGAGCCTCATGTGCGTCGTCAACGCCGACCTCCGGGAGAACCGCTGGCCGCAGACCGGACAGCCGCACGGTTTCTCCCCCGCACGGTGACCCGAACCGCCGGCGCCGAAGCAGCCGAGACGTTTGCGCGCCGGCGGTTTACCGGCTCGTCGTTCGATATCCGGAGCGGGCGCTTCGTCCTTCACCTCCCGGTCACCGCTGCCGTCCGCTTCGGGTTCAGAGGCTCTCAGAGAACCCTCGTGGGCCGGTTCTTCGCCTCCTTCCCCGAGTGGGAACTTGATGTTGACCTCCTCCAGCCCTTGAAGCTCCTCCTCCTCCAGTCCTTGAAGCTCCTCCTCCTCCTCCTCCTCCAGACCTTGAAGCTCCTCCTCCTCCTCCTCCTCCTGACCGATCCAGAGTTCCTCCACTTCCTCTTTAATGATGTGTGGGGGTTCTGGGTCCTCCTGGTCCAGACTGGGGGTCCAGTCCTGCTGCTCAGGGGGAACCTCTTCTGGAACCACCTCCAGCTGCTGGATGTCTGGAGAATAAAGAAATACATGGACACGCATGAGAAAACTGTACTTAGCATCTCTCTTTACATCATGCGTGGTACGATTCATTCATTCATCACGTTTCATGTGTTCATCACGTTTCATTCGTTCATAACGAGAAAAAAATAATGAAATAATGACTTAATTACGTAAAGTTGCGTAACAGTCGAAGTTATTCAGTCAGAAACAGAAGTTAATGGTCAAGAGGAAAATGTTTCATAAACTTATTCAAACTCATTGTACCTCGAAATAAGACGTAGTGCAGTAAAAGTACCACATACACCTCTGACATGTAGTACAGTATGAAGTACTTTATGTACAGTAGTTCAGTATAAAGTACTTTATGTCCAGTAGTTCAGGATAAAGTACTTTATGTCCAGTAGTTCAGTATAAAGTACTTTATGTCCAGTAGTTCAGGATAAAGTACTTTATGTCCAGTAGTTCAGGATAAAGTACTTTATGTCCAGTAGTTCAGGATAATATGTCCAGTAGTTCAGGATAAAGTACTTTATGTCCAGTAGTTCAGGATAAAGTACTTTATGTCCAGTAGTTCAGGATAAAGTACTTTATGTACAGTAGTTCAGTATAAATCCTGAAACATAAACGCCACGTTGTCCTGAATCCGTCAGATCAAAGATACAATGAAGCCAAGAGCGCTACCTCCTCTGTGCAGCCGGACTTCCGGGTTGTACAGCGCGTCCAGCAGCTTCCGCTGCCGCTGGTTCTCCTCCGCGCTGCGCTGCAGCTTCTCCTCGTACTGCGCGACGGTTCTCTCGAACGCGGAGAAGATGTCCTCCGCGGCGGCGCTGAGCCGCTGGCTCACGAAGCGCCGCAGCAGCTGGACGCCCGCCATCTTTCTTCTCTTCCTCTTCTTCTTCCTGCTCTTCACGGCAACAAACTGCGTCACAAAACGGGGTTTTTACGCGGTTTACAACGAGGCCCGGGGCGGGACGAAGCTCTGCATCGCGCAGGTTCAGCACACGGAGTGAACGACTTCCGGGTGGCCCGCTGTCCTTCAAAATAAAAGCGTCGACACATTTATTTTCGGTTCATATCCCCGCGTATTCATTACGCCAATTTCTTTTTTTAATCAAGGTATTTGTACACAGTCGAGTTATATAACGGCGTGTGTGTGGATTAAAGCAACACGATCTTAAACGTGTATATTTTTTTAATGGCGCACGTTTGTTTGTCTCCGTGTAAAACGTCTAACGTGAATAATAATAATTACCCTTAAAGCCTTGAATAAGGGTAGACAATAAAATGTGACGGCGGAGGAACCGCAGTCAGCATTGTCGTGGTCTCCGTGACGTCACCCCCACGTTGGCCTCTCTGGCGCCCCCTGCAGGTCAAGCGGGGAAACACGTCCTCAAACGGGTCGAGTTTGACACTTAATACAAAATAAAATAAAAATGTTTTAAAAAAAAGTGATTTACCTACTGGTAAATATATATATATATATATATATATATTTACTCAACTTGTACTACTCAACTTGTACTTAATTACAATTTGGAGGTACTTGTACTTTACTTGACTATTTCCATTGTATGCTGCTTTATACTTTGACTCCAGAACAGCTTTTACTTTTTACTTCACTCTGTGTATTCACCACCTGTAATGTTTGAAAAGCTCTATTACAATTTTTAAGACACACCAACTTTAACTCATTTAAACTTGATGAAAATATACATTTTCTTTTCAGATAAGGAAACGTCCTAAAAAAAAGAAGAAGCTCACACATTTCACCCGCTGGCAGAACTCAGTCTCACTTCTTTGTTTCCGACGTCTCGTACGATGACGAAAGAGATTGAGCAATTTTACTGTGAGACGGAGGTCGAATGTCTCCTAAAATCTGGACGTGTTTTGGGCTATTGCCGTGAAAACGCAATACATTCAAACCTCGTATTTTAATCACCCTAAAATAACAGAAATACTCAATTTTAATAAAAGTGATTCATGGGGCGAGGGTACACTCCAGGTACTCGGTGGCCTTGAGGTATGATGATGCCACGTTCTGAGTGGTTATTCACAATACTAAGAACTAGACACGCCCCTTAGCGGTTCATTGGTCCATATCTCCTCAACACAATGAGATATCAAAAGGCTTTTGATAACTTCAGGTGATATAGCTCCTATTGTGATCGTCAGACAGTTTGGCAGGAATCGGACCCAGGGCGTAGGAGAAATGTGCAATTATGTGTTTTTCACAAAAACAAACTGGCGGGAAATCTAAAGTAGGCGGAGCTTACGGGGCTGATGGACATATGTGAAAAAGTCAATTGGACATTAAATCGATGAAATCCGACAGACCCTGAACGTCACACGGTGGCTCTACAGGCTCAGGTGACATCACCATCCTCAAGCGTCACATTCTGATGATTTCTTTGTTCCGGTTTTGAAGTAAAATTGGATCCAGATTGAAAGTGATTTGATTTTTAATATTTTCTTTTTCACATGCTTTTCATTTCAAAACAAACACAGTCAACAAAAAGGTCCAGGAGTCCACCGACTCTTTGATGACGAGGAAGAATCTTAGTCATGATTGTCCAATGTTTCATTGTTCCATTGTTTCAATGTTTTATTGTTCGATATCCAGCATCTTAATGAGACTCCGCCCATCGATAGGAAGTAAGTCTGAATGAGACTCCGCCCCCAGACAGGAAGGTCTTAATGAGACTCCGCCCATCGATAGGAAGTAAGTCTGAATGAGACTCCGCCCATCGATAGGAAGTAAGTCTGAATGAGACTCCGCCCCCAGACAGGAAGGTCTTAATGAGACTCCGCCCATCGATAGGAAGTAAGTCTGAATGAGACTACGCCCCCAGACAGGAAGACGGTCTCAATGAGACTCCGCCCCTCGACAGGAAGTAACGGCGTTTCTCAATCAGTGTACTTGTGTGTCCTTCCCTCTCCTCGTGTCCTCGTGTCCTCGTGACTCGTCATCAGTCTCTGAGGACATGTTCACATTCAAAGTTCTCTTCTCTCAAAGCACGGTCAAAACACCCGGATGTGACTTGATCCTCCCACTTTACCCAGGATGCATCAAAGGAGACCTGTGCGTACTCTGGCCAGCCGATATCCCAGAATGCATTTCACCAGCAACCGGAAACAGTAGCGGAGGAGAAAATAAACTACTGACAGTTGACTTTTTATAAATACGACTGTTGTTGAGTCACGGAATGTCATGTTAGGATGTTTTGTTTATTTGACTGTAAAACATACTTTACAGTGAATAATTAGAGTAAACTGGGGAGCAAGAACAGCTGATGTGGTGACGTCATCAAGTCAGCTGCTGGTCCAATCAGAAAGACCAGAAAGACCAGAAAGACGTCCTCCCGTCCTCCGGAGTCTGGACTCCCGAGACAACACAAGTCTGTACTCGTGTTCTTTGAATTGAGAAAAGCCGCAAGTCTGAATGAGACTCCGCCCCCTCGACAGGAAGTAAGTCTGAATGAGACTCCGCCCCCACACAGGAAGGAGGTCTCAATGAGACTCCGCCCCTCGATAGGAAGGTCTGAATGAGACTCCGCCCCCAGACAGGAAGTAAGTCTGAATGAGACTCCGCCCCCAAACAGGAAGAAAGTCTGAATGAGACTCCAACCCCCAGACAGGAAGTAAGTCTGAATGAGACTCCGCCCCCAGACAGGAAGTAAGTCTGAATGAGACTCCGCCCCAGACAGGAAGTAAGTCTGAATGAGACTCTGCCCCCAGACAGGAAGTAAGTCTGAATGAGACTCCGCCCCCCGACAGGAAGGGGGTCAGAGACCTCCTCCTGTCGGTTTGAGTGGCAGCGCGTCAGACGGAGAACTCGGCTCCGCCCCTCCAGGAGCGCCGGGGCAGCAGGGTTGGTAGTTTGATTCCGGCGAAGGGGCTGACCCACAGGAGGGAGGGCGGGCCCCCGAACACGGAGCGCAGGCCGGCCCAGCGGGTCTGACGCTGCCAGGTGGGCTGCTGGTTCTCCTACACACAGGTACACAACCTCGTTACACACAGGTACACAACCTCGTTACACACAGGTACACAACCTCGTTACACACGCAGGTACACAACCTCGTTACACACAGGTACACAACCTCGTTACACACAGGTACACAACCTCGTTACACACAGGTACACAACCTCGTTACACACAGGTACACAACCTTACACACAGGTACACAACAGGTACACAACCTCGTTACACAGGTACACAACCTCGTTACACACAGGTACACAACCTCGTTACACACAGGTACACAACCTCGTTACACACAGGTACACAACCTCGTTACACACAGGTACACAACCTCGTTACACACAGGTACACAACCTCGTTACACACAGGTACACAACCTCGTTACACACGCAGGTACACAACCTCGTTACACACAGGTACACAACCTCGTTACACACAGGTACACAACCTCGTTACACACAGGTACACAACCTCGTTACACACAGGTACACAACCTCGTTACACACAGGTACACAACCTCGTTACACACAGGCACACAACCTCGTTACACACACACAGGCACACAACCTCGTTACACAGGCACACAACCTCGTTACACACACACAGGTACACAACCTCGTTACACACAGGTACACAACCTCGTTACACACACAGGTACACAACCTCGTTACACACACAGGTACACAACCTCGTTACACACAGGTACACAACCTCGTTACACACAGGTACACAACCTCGTTACACACACAGGTACACAACCTCGTTACACACAGGTACACAACCTCGTTACACACACAGGTACACAACCTCGTTACACACACAGGTACACAACCTCGTTACACACACAGGTACACAACCTCGTTACACACACAGGTACACAACCTCGTTACACACAGGTACACAACCTCGTTACACAGGCACACAACCTCGTTACACACACAGGTACACAACCTCGTTACACACACAGGTACACAACCTCGTTACACACACAGGTACACAACCTCGTTACACACAGGTACACAACCTCGTTACACACACAGGTACACAACCTCGTTACACACACACAGGTACACAACCTCGTTACACACAGGTACACAACCTCGTTACACGCAGGTACACAACCTCGTTACACAACCTCGTTACACACACACAGGTACACAACCTCGTTACACACACAGGTACACAACCTAGGTACACATTACACAGGTACACAACCTCGTTACACACACAGGTACACAACCTCGTTACACACAGGTACACAACCTCGTTACACACACAGGTACACAACCTCGTTACACACAGGTACACAACCTCGTTACACACACACAGGTACACAACCTCGTTACACACAGGTACACAACCTCGTTACACACAGGTACACAACCTCGTTACACGCAGGTACACAACCTCGTTACACGCAGGTACACAACCTCGTTACACGCAGGTACACAACCTCGTTACACACAGGTACACAACCTCGTTACACACAGGTACACAACCTCGTTACACACAGGTACACAACCTCGTTACACACGCAGGTACACAACCTCGTTACACACACAGGTACACAACCTCGTTACACACACAGGTACACAACCTCGTTACACACAGGTACACAACCTCGTTACACACAGGTACACAACCTCGTTACACACGCAGGTACACAACCTCGTTACACACAGGTACACAACCTCGTTACACACAGGTACACAACCTCGTTACACACAGGTACACAACCTCGTTACACACACAGGTACACAACCTCGTTACACACAGGTACACAACCTCGTTACACACGCACACAACCTCGTTACACGCAGGTACACAACCTCGTTACACACGCAGGTACACAACCTCGTTACACACAGGTACACAACCTCGTTACACACAGGTACACAACCTCGTTACACACACAGGTACACAACCTCACACAGGTACACAACCTCGTTACACAGGTACACAACCTCGTTACACACACAACCTCGTTACACGCAGGTACACAACCTCGTTACACACACACGTACACAACCTCGTTACACACAGGTACACAACCTCGTTACACACGCAGGTACACAACCTCGTTACACACAGGTACACAACCTCGTTACACACACACACACACACCGTCTCGTCGTTGCAGATGGAACACACACACACACACACCGTCTCGTCGTTGCAGATGGAACACACACACACACACACACACACCGTCTCGTCGTTGCAGATGGAACACACACACACACACACACACACACACACACCGTCTCGTCGTTGCAGATGGAACACACACACACACACCGTCTCGTCGTTGCAGATGGAACACACACACACACACACACACACCGTCTCGTCGTTGCAGATGGAACACACACACACACACACACACACACCGTCTCGTCGTTGCAGATGGAGTGCAGCTGGGTGCTGAACATGACGGCCGTGAAGGTGAAGAAGAGGAGCGCCTCCATGCAGAGGAAGATCATCAGCATCATCGTCACCGGTGGGGAGAAGTCACTGCACTCTGGACACACACACACACATGAACACACACATGAACACACACACACACAGGGGCCTCACCTCTCCACTGGACTCTGACGCAGGTGATGAAGTGGAAGCCACAGAGAGCGAGAGCGTGGCCGGAGATCATGGAGACGTACATCTAGGAGAGGAGGACACGCACATATATATATATATATATATATATACATACAACAGATACAGAAAAAGACATATATAAAAAATAAATATATATGTATATTTTTGTATCTGTTATGTATATATATATACATAACAGATACAAAAATATACATATATATATATACACACTTATACAAATATATATATGTGTGTGTATTGTATGTTCATGTGTGTATATATGTCTGTATATGTGTGTGTATATGTGTGTGTACAGTGTGTGTATATATGTGTGTGTATATGTGTGTGTGTATGTGTGTGTATGTGTGTGTGTGTGTGTATATGTCTGTATATGTGTGTGTACAGTGTGTGTATATATGTTTTGTATATGTGTGTGTGTATATGTGTGTGTATGTGTGTGTGTGTGTATGTGTATGTATTTGTGTGTGTGTATATTTGTGTGTGTGTATACATGTGTGTGTGTGTGTGTGTGTAGTAACTGGTGTGTTTCTCTTGAACTGACCGTGAAGAGGACGAAGAAGCGTTGATTCTTCTCCCCGACACAGTTGTTGACCCACGGACAGTGATGGTCCATCTTAAGGATACAGCGCTTACAGATGCTGAGGAGGAGGAGGAGGAGATGATGAAGGAGATGATGAAGGAGATGATGAAGGAGGAAGATGAAGGACAGGAAGAAAAAGATGGAGAGGAAGAGGAGAAGGACATGATGAAGGAGAAAAAGGAGAAAAAGGAGGAGAAGGCTTATTAACATTTTTTAACGACTTAAAGAGTTTAAATAATAAGAACTAAACATTTCAGATCCTCGTTTCCACGTTTTAAATGTTCATTGATCTCATGATGACATTCTGGCTCTGATGTCTTGACCTTTGACCTCACACGAACTGGAGCTACAGAGAAAAGATGGCGAGAGCTTTGATACGAATGAAACCCTCGCAGCTCTTCCCCCTGACCCCTGACCTCTGACCTGCAGTGGTGCGCGCGCTCCGGCTTGATGCTGCAGCACTTGGGGCATTTGTAGACGACCTCTCCTGGCTTCAGCTGCAGGCTCTCCAGGTGCTGCTTGGTGGCGTTTCCTTTAGGAACGGCTCCCTGAGGAGAGGAGACGAGGAGACAAGGAGACGCCATGAAACCACCTGTCGAGCAGGAGGAGGAGAAAATGATCAAAGAGGAGATGAAGGAGAAGAAGAAGATTTAGGAGAAGAAGAAGAAAAGGGAAAAGAAGGAGAAGATGAAGGAGATAAAGGAAAAGAAGGAGATAGAGAAGATGACGAAGAAGAAGAAAGAGGAGTCGTCGTCGTCGTCCCTCACCGGGTCGGTCAGCATGGTGCGGAGGTGTGCGGCCAGCGCCAGCAGCGCCAGGCTGTTGAAGGCCACGCCGTTGACCACGGCGTACCAGAAGCTCCTGGAGGGCAGCAGCATGACGAAGGTCACCACGAAGTCGGCGAAGAAGACGAGCGACCAGGTGATGAAGGCGCACGCCACGCCGCAGCAGTCCGGGATGAACCAGAGGCGCCGCTCGGCCGCGCCGCGGGGACTCTCCTCCTCCTCCGCCGCCGCCTCCGGGTCGCCGCCCTCCCCGTCCAGCAGGGGGCGCTGCTGCTCCACGTCCCTCTGCCGGTGGCCCGACGGCATCCTGCCTGAAGGAGGGAGAGCACACCGTCTGCTGGATTCATGGTGGTATTCATGTATTATACACACATATACTTTTATATAAATGTATATATTTTTTTAAATATAATTTTAAATATATATATATGTATTTAAAAAATATATATATTTATATATATACAGTATATATACAAAATATTATATAAAACAAATATATATACATATACACACACACATATATGTATACATACACAACATTATATATATATACACACACAATTATATCTAAAAATATATATTTTTTGTAATACATATATATATACACACACACACACACACACACAAAATTATATATATATCTCAACAAAATTGTATTTATATATATATATATATTAGGGCTGTGAAACGATTAAAAATTTTATCGGATTAATCACAGGTTTCTGTGGATTAATCATGATTAATCACATATTTCCGATATTCTCGGTATATTTTGTGAGAACATAGAGATTTATGACAAAAGACGGATATATATATTTATACATTCTTCTATACAATGGTGCTGCAACTCAGCAGTTATTTAGCAGTTTTCTTCCATATGGAACATTAATACATCTTCATCCTAAACAGAATGTTTAACCCTCCTGTTACCTTTCGGGTCAATTTGACCCCATTCAATGTTTAATGTCGGTGTTCTTTGGGCTCAATTTGACCCCAGGCTGTTTTTCACTGTGTCAAACATAAGAAATATCAACTTTTTTATTTATTTAAAGGGCAATTTAGGTAGTCAACAAACAAACATAAAGTACCTCACACTTAAACTTGGGAAGCAATATTAATTCTAATAATTTTCTGGAGGTTGTAATTGCTGGGGTCAAATTGACTCAGAGGGTAAAATATGTTAGTAAATGTAAAGGTAACAGGAGGGTTAAACAGAACATGTTTCTCTTGTTTGTCAACCATTAACTCCACCATGATACAATCTAAAGGCCTCTAGTCTTCCTCTAGCAGCTGCTGAGGCAAACTGACTGTGTGGGTTTTCTTCATGAACTGGGCCGTGATGAAAGGGACGGCGGGACACCGCTGCAAAGCTGAAACCTCACCGGCCCCGGACAGGTGGACAGATTGACAAGTGACTTTTTTGCTCGGTCCCGATGCGCGCACGGAGCTCTGTGGCGCGAGACGGAGATCGATAAGTGTTAACGCAGTAATAAAAGAACAAAGACGTGCTCTAGAGAACATGTCAGGGCGGGCCAATCTCTTTAATGTCATGCGATCTACCGACACTACGCCGCGATCGACTGGCAGGTCGCGATCGACGTGTTGAGACCCTGATCTACAGGAAGTAAAAGTCGAAACAAGGTTTCCGGAGGTGAACCTGCGGAAGGATCATTACCGATGAACAGACCGTCTGCATGAGAGCGGACAGAGTTCAGATTGAAGTGGTGGATTGGAAGCTCATTTTGCAAGTGACTTTTTTTCATCCCGATGTGCGCGCACACGCCGGCATCCGAGCTCTGAGTCGTGTTAACGCGACACTAGAGATAGAATGACACGCTGCTGGAGAGACGACCAACAACAGACGGACTGGAAGCTCATTCTGCGCATGCGTTAAATGCGTTAAAAAAAATAACGAAGTTAAACCTGTAATTGAATTAACGCGTTATTTTTCACAGCACTAATATATATACACAAAATTATATTAAAAGATATCTAAAAAAAGAATATATATAATATATATGAGTCCAGTTTAAACCAGTGGAGACAGATCTTTACTTACTTGACAGAGGCTCACCTTTACAGCACCACCGTGTATTTTACAGCATCACCGTGTACTTTACAGCACCACCGTGTATTTTACAGCATCACCGTGTACTTTACAGCACCACCGTGTACTTTACAGCATCACCGTGTACTTTCCAGCATCACCGTGTACTTTACAGCATCACCGTGTACTTTACAGCACCACCGTGTACTTTACAGCATCACCGCGTACTTTACAGCACCACCGTGTACTTTACAGCATCACCGTGTACTTTCCAGCATCACCGTGTACTTTACAGCATCACCGTGTACTTTACAGCACCACCGTGTATTTTACAGCATCACCGTGTACTTTACAGCATCACCGTGTACTTTACAGCATCACCGTGTACTTTACAGCATCACCGTGTATTTTACAGCACCACCGTGTACTTTACAGCACCACCGTGTACTTTACAGCATCACCGTGTACTTTACAGCATCACCGTGTACTTTACAGCATCACCGTGTACTTTACAGCACCACCGTGTACTTTACAGCACCACTGTGTACTTTACAGCATCACCGTGTACTTTACAGCATCACCGTGTACTTTACAGCACCACCGTGTACTTTACAGCATCACCGTGTACTTTACAGCACCACCTCGGTCCTCGGCTGCTGCATGGAGTCTCTTCACATGGAGACACGTCGCTGCAACACAAGTATTCACATCCTTTATTGAACTAAAGTACTAATACCACACTGTAAATATACTTATACAAGTACACATTATGCATTCAAAACATTACTTAAGAAGTAATATGCAAGTAGGCTACTTATCAGCAAAGTGCACTTAAAGTATGTTTCCCAGAAATACAATAAAGTACATTATGTACCTCTGAGATGTAGTACACTAGAAGTAGTATAGCATAAGGATAGTAAAGTACAAGTATGTGGAATGTGTACTGAAGTACATCACTTGAGTAAATGATGTCGCGAGTCTTCAGTTCGTCATAAAGTACATCCGGGTAGGAACACCGACATGTTTACGACACACGTAAAGCAGCACGGTTCCTCGGCTAGCTGCTTGCTACCCGAGCTAACAGCTAACGGCTGGCTAACAGCTGTCATGTGTCGTTTCCGGCGTGAATCCAGGTGAACTGAAGACACCTGGCTCACAGGTGAAACGTCCACCTGCAGCTCTAACAGGCCATTGTTTTAACGCGCGTGAGCTTTTGAAAACAATCCACGATCAGCTCGCCGTAATAAAAAAAAACCGGTTATTTGTAGTTATTTCGGTCCCTTTCTGGACGTTAACGTACCTCAAACGTCCCCACGGAGGACCGGAGAGCAGCGGCCGCGGTGAACCGGACCGACGTGAGTCAGAGCACCGGGAGGTTCTGCTCCGGAGTGTTTGTTTCTTTGTGAAACAGAAACAAATGCTTCGGGGAGGAACATCAATAATAAGACTCTGCTTCGTGCCGCCGTGGAAGCGCGTTCATGTGAGGGACGGGCTCGCTGCCGCCCCGCGTGGCCGGCGGGGGAAACACACCCACGAAACATATTTAATTTATATGAAGAAGAAATAAAAAAGAATGAACACGTTACAAGAAGCTAATAACTTGATATTACTCTTTGATGAAGAGTGCCTTAAAAAAAAAATCTATTATTATATTAAAATATGTGTGTATATATACACATATTTTATATATTATATAGATATAATTTATTTATATACATATATAAACATTTTATTTATATATATCTTTTTATATATAATATAAAATTTATATATATATTTTTATTTATATACATATATAAAATATTCATATTTTATTTATATATATCTTTTTATATATAATATACAATTTATATATATATATACATACACACACACACACACATAATTAATAAATAAATAATCTATAAATAAACCACCACTGGTAAAACAATTCATCTTAATGAGTTTATTGGTTATTTGGGTGTCAATTAAATAAGGCACATTCACATCACTTAAAAAAAACATCAAAACCTGAAAAATAAAATCAGTGGTACAAAAATAATCAAGACTTGAGTTTGATTGCGTTTGACATCCTTCATCTTAAATTAAACAGTGAAGCATCGGTGAATAAACAAACCATCGGTGGAGAGATGAAACGCAAAGGTTTAAAGTGACAATAAGTGAACATGGTGAGGTGTGTGTGTGACACAAAGAGCGCCGGTGACATCGCCGATGGTGACATCACTGCTGCCGCTTCCTTCCTTTGGAAACGGGGTCAAATCTCTTGTGATGTCAGAAAGGACCAGACTGGTGGCGTTGCTTTTCTCTTCATAAAACAAAAGAACAAAAATCAACTTGCAAAGACATGAAACTTGCATACATTTTTTTATTTTTTTCAAGCAGAGCTGCAACTAAAAATAAAATACTAAATGTGTCTTTTAATAGATTAATTCATTATGTTTAAAAATAATGTCTGAGAATATTTTAAAAACATCACAAGTCGTTTATGTCGGTTATAAATTGACGTCTGTTCGAGGTGCTGCTAAAATCTCATTAATAAATGAATATAAATTGAAGTAAACAACAACACACTCGCTGTTCATCTTTCTGCAGCAAGTTTCAAGTCCTTCAAAGATGTGAAGGTCGTAGGAAAAGGAATCCATCGAATTGTTTAACATACGATTCAGTCACTAACGGGATTAAAAAACGTAAAAAAACGTCTGCAAGAAAAAGCCAACGCCGATCATTCAAGTAAAAAAAGAAGTTTTTTGAAATGGAGCGACTTGAAAAAAATAAATAAAACAACGTCCAAACAAACGTAACGTCAGCCTGCGGCCCTTCGTCCTTTTGAGGAGAGAAAGTCACAATGAAATGGTATTAGACCATCCGTCTTCGTCAAAGGAGTCTTCATCAAAGGGCTCTTCGTCAAAAGGAGTCCGGAGTCTTCATCAAAGGAGTCTTCGTCAAAAGGACTCTTCGTCAAAGGAGTCAGGAGTCTTCGTCAAAGGAGTCTTCGTCAAAAGGAGTCTTCGTCAAAAGGAGTCCGGAGTCTTCATCAAAGGAGTCTTCGTCAAAGGACTCTTCATCAAAAGGAGTCCGGAGTCTTCATCAAAGGAGTCTTCGTCAAAGGAGTCCGGAGTCTTCATCAAAGGAGTCTTCGTCAAAAGGAGTCCGGAGTCTTCATCAAAGGAGTCTTCGTCAAAAGGAGTCTTCATCAAAGGAGTCTTCGTCACAAGGAGTCCGGAGTCTTCGTCAAAGGAGTCTTCGTCAAAAGGAGTCCGGAGTCTTCATCAAAGGAGTCTTCGTCAAAGGACTCTTCGTCAAAAGGAGTCCGGAGTCTTCATCAAAGGACTCTTCGTCAAAAGGAGTCTTCGTCAAAGGAGTCTTCGTCAAAAGGAGTCTTCGTCAAAAGGAGTCTTCGTCAAAAGGAGTCTTCGTCAAAGGAGTCTTCGTCAAAGGAGTCTTCGTCAAAGGAGTCTTCGTCAAAGGAGTCTTCGTCAAAAGGAGTCCCGCGGCTCCGAACCGGGTCGCCGGTTTCCATCGGTCGTAAAAAAAGAAAAATATTCACCGTGAGAGTATTGTGCAACATTTGTGCTTTTTCTACAGATATAAAAAGAAGAAGAAGAACAACCGGGTGTTGTGTTTCACAGGAAGTAGTAAAGTGACCCGATTAAAACAAATGAAACGCCATCAGAAGACGCCGAGACTCGGTCGTGTTCGGGGTTTGTGGAGTTTACAAACTCACATTCCATCGTGACTTCAAAAAAAAGAAAAGCGTCACCCAAAAATGGATCGTTCCGTTTCTTTCCTTCCGGCGTCCGCGTTACGAGTCGGCCGCCTCGCGGCGTCTCGCCTCCTGCGTCTGTTCGGCGTCTCCCCGATCGCCTCCCTCGGTCTGGATGGTGGCGTCGAGGCGTGCGGGGAAGGCGGGACTCGAGCCCGCGTCCTCGCTCTCCGGCGCACGGTCGTCGGGCGCCGGGGATTCTCCGTTCGGAGCGCCGGGACTCGGACGCGGTTGGAACGGGTCGCCGTGGAACGGGTCGCTGGCGGTGCGAGCGCGGGCGACGCCCTCTCCAGAGTCCAGCGTGTGACAGCGACCCAGAGGACGCTCCCTCAGCCGGGAGGCCGAGGGGCAGCTGACCTCCAACGTCTCGCCTCGCCTCAACCGCCTCGAGTCCGGGAGAAACTGAGAGGAAGAGAAGAAACACCCGTCACGCTTCAAGGTCTGTAGACGCTAACGACCGTGAAGCATAAACGATGACATCATGCTGTATAGAAGAAGACTAGAAACTAGAGACTGAGACATAAACTCATGTTGACAATGTTTACTGAGGGAATACATCAAGAGAGAAGTAGTCATGATATAGACTTCTATACAACCAGAGGAGTCGCCCCCTGGTGGTCAGGAGAGAGAATGCAGCTTTAACACATGAAGCATAGACTTCTATACAACCAGAGGAGTCGCCCCCTGATGGTCAGGAGAGAGAATGCAGCTTTAACACATGAAGCATAGACTTCTATACAACCAGAGGAGTCGCCCCCTGGTGGTGCACACGTGTACCTGGTTCAGGTTGGCGGAACACCTGGAGGGCGAAGCAGAGGAACCATTCTTCATCTGCTGGACCCTGAATCAGAAAACACATTCAAAAACACGAGTTATTACTTTGCAGCTGGTCTGGGTGCTGGTCTGGGTGCTGGTCTAGGTGCTGGTCTAGGTGCTGGTCTAGGTGCTGGTCTGGGTGCTGGTCTGGGTGCTGGTCTGGGTGCTGGTCTGGGTGCTGGTCTGGGTGCTGGTCTGGGTGCTGGTCTGGGTGCTGGTCTGGGTGCTGGTCTGGGTGCTGGTCTAGGTGCTGGTCTGGGTGCTGGTCTAGGTGCTGGTCTGGGTGCTGGTCTGGGTGCTGGTCTGGGTGCTGGTCTGGGTGCTGGTCTGGGTGCTGGTCTGGGTGCTGGTCTAGGTGCTGGTCTGGGTGCTGGTCTAGGTGCTGGTCTGGGTGCTGGTCTGGGTGCTGGTCTGGGTGCTACCTGCTGATGGACTGGGCCAGCTTCTGTCTCCTGCTGCTGTTGCTGTCCTGCAGCTTCAGACGCTGCACGAACGAATGAGCTGCAGTGACACCAGAAGAGGGGGCGGGGCTTAAAATGACACTTAAAATAACACTCATAAGGAAGCTGGAAACATTTTTAAATAATCTGAAACTTTGATATGTGAGCTGCATTTTACCCAGAGCTCCTTTGGGCACAGACAGGAGTTTGATTGGTTCGGCGTCGGGAGAAAGTCCAAGAGCTTTCTGCAGAGCTCTCAGGATCTCCGTGTTCTGCAGAAGAAAAATATAATATATTTATAGATATATATATATATCTATAAATATAATATAATATATATATATATATATATATCCATTTTAAGAATATATTTGTATCTATGATATATATATATATAATTATATATATAAATATATTTATATATATATACATTAATATATATAAATATATTTATAAATATATATATACATTAATATATATAAATATATTTATATACATATATATACATATCATATATGTATATATATTATGTAAATATATATCTATGATATATATTATATAAATATATAATAAATATATGATATATTTATGTATATATATGATATATTTATATACATATATTTATATATAGACATAAATGTATTTATATAATTATATATCATATATATACGTATATATATATATTGATCTATCGCTCTGAATCTTCTCAATTTAAAAAAACAGAAAAAAAATTAAATGGCGATAAACTGACGAGGCTTTTTAAAATTTAAACACATGAATATGTAACGAGAATTGAAAATTAGTTTCTCTCATTTGGGCCTGATGCAAGAACGCGTGTGTGTGTGTGTGTATATGTGTGTGTGCCGTCACCTTGCCGCCCAGCTCGTAGGCGCAGTCCAGCGGCGTCCTCTGCCTCTTGTTCCTGATGTCGGCCGAGGCTCCGCCCCTCAGCAGCAGCTCCACCAATGCCTGGTGGCCGCCGCGCACCGCCTCGTGCAGCGCCGTGTTCCCCTGGAGGTTCACCGCGTTCAGCAGCGCCGCGCTCTGCTCCCACACGCCACTTCCATTACCTTCATGTTCACGGCTCATGCTCCGATGGATCAATACGTGGTGTGTGTGTGTACCTGTAGCAGAGTGGTGGTCGTCTCCAGGCTCCCACACAAACAGGCCTGGATCAGAGGGGTGTTGCCATAGTGATCCTTCTTGTTCAGCTTGGCATTGCACTCCAGCAGAAACCTGACCACCTAACACACACACACACACACACACACACACACACACACACACACACACACACACACACACACACACACACACACACACACACACACACACACACACACACACACACACACACACACACACACACACACACACACACACACACACACACACACACACACACACACAGCGTTCATTTAGATCCAAATTATTTATCTATATATAAATATATATATCAATATATATATATTATAAATATATTTATATAATGTAATACATAAATATAATATATATATACAAATATATATATTATTGTATATAAAGAAGAACAAAAAGAAGATAAATATATAAATTATATATGTTATATAAATATATTTATATAATGTAATATATAAATAGAATATATATATATAGATATATAGGATTTATCTTTCTTTATTTAATTACAAATCAGTCAAAATAAATCACAATTATTACAATTAAACTAACAAAAATTATGGCTTTTCTATTAATATACAAATCAAATCCACTTTTTAAAAATTTTAATATTATCTCAGACCAATTAAAAAAAAAAAGATTTAAAAGTAAAAAAAAAAAGATTTATAACTCCAGAGTGTTTGTCAAGGCTCAGAAAAGTGTTTGTTTATACAAGGCTGATTTTTTGTTTACCTTGTTGAATTACTTTTCATGATATTCTAATATTTAGAGAATTCAATTTATAGTTTTCTTGCCCAAGCAGCTTTAGCTTTTTATTAAAAGAATTTAAAAAATTATATATTTCATAAAGTTATCTTAGAATGAGCATGTTTCCATGACATTTTTTATTTTTGTTTTTATGCAGTTGTTACAAAGAATTACATCACAATATTCTAATTTTCTGAGACAGTCCTGTATATAATTTTATATAAATTTAAAAAAAATATATATATATAGATAAATATATATATATATTATTTTATATAAAGAAACAAATAAATATATATATATATATTATAGGGAGCTAAAATATGAAAATAAAATTAGTATGAGGCCGGTAACACACCGACAAACTGAATATTTTCATTCAATATGGCACAAGAAGCTGATTTCAGCTCCTTAAAAATAAGTTTATTTTCTGCTTTTCTGTGTTTTAAATCATATTTAACTGAATAACTTCGGACAAAACAAGATGTTTAAATCGACTTGACTTAAAGAAACTGGAACGGACTGTTTTCCAACAAACTGAACGACTGAATCTAGAAAACAAGCGCACACACACAGACACACACACACACACCTGGACGTGGCTGTGCTGGCAGGCCAGGTGCAGCGGCGTGGCGCTCTGCTCGGTGCGGGCGTTGACGTCGGCGCCGTGGCGGATCAGCAGGGCGGCGAGCGGCGAGCGGCCGTGCAGCGCGGCCACGTGCAGCGGCGTGAAGCCGCCGGCGCTGCAGCTGTTCACCCCGAGGGCGCCGGCCTGCAGGACGGACAGCTGACACACACACACACGCACAATACACAATACACACACACACACACAATGGGAGAAATCAATAACTCATCCTCCCATTCTTCTTCAACCTGATGAGTCTTAAAGGGACAGTACACCTTCCGAGAGGGAGCGCAGGCCGGACACTGGCACAGCGGGTGGCACCGCGAAGCCTCAGGCAGAAGCTGCCCTTCTTCTTCTTCCTCCTCCTCCTCCTTCTCATCTATCCAGTCCAACAGGTAACGCACCTGAAACACACGGTTAAAGAACGCATGAATTAAACCGTCGTGATGAGTCCACCCCCACCGGGCCAAGAGGCTTTGTCCTCACCATCTCCACGTCGCCGTCGGCAACGGCACGCAGCAGCTTCTCCACCTGTCAATCACACACACACACACACACACACACACACACACACACACACACACACACACACACACACACACACACACACACACACACACACACACACACACACACACACACACACACACACACACACACACACACACACACACACACACACACACACACACACACACACACACACACACACACACACACACACACACACTGACCTCTCTGCGTCGGACCCGCTCCACCTCCGGCTTCACCTCGGCGCTCTGGGAGGAGGTGCTGGAGACGGAGGAGCGGCGGCTGCTGCAGTCTGAAGCCAGAGGAGATCGACTGGGAGACTGAGAGGAGAGGAAATATATATATATATGTATATACATATATGTATGTATATATACATACATGTATATATACATATGATATACAGCATCACTGAGATTCCAAACTAAATGGACTAAACAAAAAGAAACCGACACTGTATATGCTTCATGTGTTAAAGCTGCATTCTCTCTCCTGGCCACCAGGGGGCGACTCCTCTGGTTGTATAGAAGTCTATGCTTCATGTGCTAAAGCTGCATTCTCTCTCCTGACCACCAGGGGGCGACTCCTCTGGTTGTATAGAAGTCTATGCTTCATGTGCTAAAGCTGCATTCTCTCTCCTGGCCACCAGGGGGCGACTCCTCTGGTTGTATAGAAGTCTTTTTCCTTTTTTTCTAGCACCTGCTGATCGCATTAAAGTCACATGACTGCCCCCGTGACCTTTGACCCCCCTGCAGGTTTTACTCGGACCCCCTGGAGGCGGTCAGACTCACGTCCACTCCGCCGCGCTGGCGTCTGTTCTGCGTCGACTGCAACAACACGAGGATCTGTAGAAGATAAAAGGAATAAAGAAATAGATAAACACCGCGATAGAAACTGAAGTATTCACGATCGTTTTCACAATATTTTGTGTGTACGTACATTTTCAAGAGTTTTGACGAGAAAAAACCCGTGAGATGGGAGTACGTTTAATTTTTGGTAAGAATATCAATTCATCACAAATCTAGGCTGAACGCTCGTCGACCCCGTCATTTAGGTTGTACGCGGAAGCCTCATTAAACGTCGTCTACATTGTATTTTATGAACTGGAGAAAAACAATAACATTCGTGAAACTTAAGCCCCGCCCCCTGAACAGTCCACTACCCTCATGGCCCTGGTTGACTATCATGAAACTTTAGCCCCGCCCTCCGGCTAACTATCATGAAACTTAAGCCCCGCCCCCATTAACAGTCCAATACCCTCATGGCCACCGGCAAACTATGATGACACCTAAGCCCCGCCCTCCTGGCTAACTATGATGAAACTTAAGCCCCGCCCCCTCCACCCTGAACAGTCCAATACCCTCATGGCCCCGGCTAACTGTTGTGAAACTTAAGCCCCGCCCCCCCGGCTGACCTTGGAGTTGAGCGCGCACCGCGCCGGCGAGTCCCCGGCCTTGTTGAGGACGCCGGTGCTCGCCCCGTTCTCCAGCAGCGCCCTCAGGACGCCCTCGTAGCCCCAACGCGCCGCCAGGTGCAGCGCGGCGTCGCCCTTCTCATTCTGCAGGTCCAGGAGGCAAGACGGCGCGTCGTAGTACACCAAGGCCTTCACGCACTGGGGGGACACGAGGAGGGACTAGGACACGAGGGACTAGGACACGAGGGACTAGGACACGAGGGACTAGGACACGACACGAGGGACTAGGACACGAGGGACTAGGACACGACACGAGGGACTAGGACACGGCACGAGGGACTAGGACACGGCACGAGGGACTAGGACACGACACGAGGGACTAGGACACGGCACGAGGGACTAGGACACGAGGGACTAGGACACGACACGAGGGACTAGGACACGACACGAGGGACTAGGACACGACACGGGGACTAGGACACGGCACGAGGACCAGGACACCACGAGGACCAGGACACCCACACGAGGACCAGGGACATGAGGACCAGGACACCACACGAGGACCAGGACACGGCCACGAGACCAGGACACCCACCACGAGGACTAGGACACGACACGAGGGACTAGGACACGGCACGAGGGACTAGGACACGACACGAGGGACTAGGACACGGCACGAGGGACTAGGACACGAGGGACTAGGACACGAGGGACTAGGACACGGCACGAGGGACTAGGACACGGCACGAGGGACTAGGACACGACACGAGGGACTAGGACACGGCACGAGGGACTAGGACACGACACGAGGGACTAGGACATGAGGGACTAGGACACGACACGAGGGACTAGGACCAGGACGAGGACCAGGACACGACACGAGGGACTAGGACACGACACCAGGACACGGAACCGAGGACCAGGACACCACGAGGGACTAGGACACGGCACGAGGGACTAGGACACGAGGGACTAGGACACGACACACGAGGACTAGGACACCAGGGACTAGGACACGACACGAGGGACTAGGACACGGCACGAGGGATTAGGACACGGCAGGAGGGACTAGGACACGGCACGAGGGACTAGGACGCACGAGACCAGGACACCGAGGACTAGGACACGACAGGAGGGACTAGGACACGGCACGAGGGACTAGGACCCGGCACGAGGGACTAGGACCCGGCACGAGGGACTAGGACACGAGGGACTAGGACACACGAGGGACTAGGACACCAGGGACTAGGACACGACACGAGGGACTAGGACACGGCAGGAGGACCAGGACACGGCACGAGGACCAGGACACCACACGAGGGACCAGGACACGGCACGAGGACCAGGACACCACGAGACCAGGACACCTGACGAGGACCAGGACACACACGAGGACCAGGACACGGCACGAGGGACCAGGACATGAGGACCAGGACACGAGGGACTAGGACACACGAGGGACTAGGACACGACACGAGGGACTAGGACACGACACGAGGGACTAGGACACGACACGAGGGACTAGGACACGGCACGAAGGACTAGGACACGGCACGAGGGACTAGGACACGACACGAAGGACTAGGACACGAGGGACTAGGACACGAGGGACTAGGACACGACACGAGGGACTAGGACACGGCACGAGGGACTAGGACACGGCACGAAGGACTAGGACACGACACGAGGGACTAGGACACGGCACGAGGGACTAGGACACGAGGACCAGGACATGAGGGACTAGGACACGACACGAGGGACTAGGACACGGCACGAGGGACTAGGACACGACACGAGGGACTCGGACACGAGGGACTAGGACACGAGGACCAGGACACGCACGAGGACCAGGACACGGCACGAGGACCAGGACACGAGGACCAGGACACGCACGAGGACTAGGACACCAGGGACTAGGACACGACACGAGGGACTAGGACACGGCACGAGGGATTAGGACACGGCAGGAGGGACTAGGACACGGCACGAGGGACTAGGACACGACACGAGGGACTAGGACACGACACGAGGGACTAGGACACGAGGGACTAGGACACGACACGAGGGACTAGGACACGACACGAGGACCAGGACACGCACGAGGGACCAGGACCACGAGGACCAGGACACGGCACGAGGACCAGGACACCAGGAACCAGGACACGACACGAGGGACCAGGACCACGGCAGGAGGACCAGGACACGCACGAGGACCAGGACACGACACGAGGACCAGGACACGCACGAGGACCAGGACACGAGGACCAGGACACGCACGAGGGACCAGGACACGACCACGAGGACCAGGACACTGCACGAGGACCAGGACACGACCACGAGGACCAGGACATGAGGACCAGGACATGAGGACCAGGACACGACCACGAGGGACCAGGACACGGCACGAGGGACCAGGACACACACGAGGACCAGGACACACGAGACCAGGACACCCACGAGGGACCAGGACACGCACGAGGACCAGAACACGAGGACCAGAACACGAGGACCAGGACACCACACGAGGGACCAGGACACGGCACGAGGACCAGGACACCACACGAGGGACTAGGACACGACACGAGGGACTAGGACACGGCACGAGGGACTAGGACACGACACGAGGGACTAGGACACGACACGAGGGACTAGGACACGACACGACACTGGACACGAGGACCAGGACACGAGGACCAGGACATGCACGGGACCAGGACACACCACGAGGACCAGGACACCCACACGAGGGACTAGGACATGAGGGACTAGGACACGAGGACCAGGACACCACACACGAGGACCAGGACACGCACGAGGACCAGGACACCCACAGGGACCAGGACACCCACACGAGGACCAGGACACGCACGAGGACCAGGACAACACGAGGGACTAGGACACGAGGGACTAGGACACGAGGGACTAGGACACGACACGAGGGACTAGGACACGGCACGAGGGACTAGGACACACACACGAGGACCAGGACACGAGGGACCAGGACACACGAGGACCAGGACACGACCACGAGGACCAGGACACGACACGAGGACCAGGACACGCACGAGGGACTAGGACACACGAGGGACTAGGACACGGCACGAGGGACTAGGACACGAGGGACTAGGACACGACACGAGGGACTAGGACACGGCACGAGGGACTAGGACACGGCACGAGGGACTAGGACACGACACGAGGGACTAGGACACGGCACGAGGGACTAGGACACGACACGAGGGACTAGGACATGAGGGACTAGGACACGAGGGACTAGGACACGACACGAGGGACTAGGACACGACACGAGGGACTAGGACACGGCACGAGGGACTAGGACACGAGGGACTAGGACACGAGGGACTAGGACACGACACGAGGGACTAGGACACGGCACGAGGGACTAGGACACGAGGGACTAGGACACGACACGAGGGACTAGGACACGGCACGAGGGACTAGGACACGGCACGAGGGACTAGGACACGAGGGACTAGGACACGGCACGAGGGACTAGGACACCAGGGACTAGGACACGACACGAGGGACTAGGACACGGCAGGAGGGACTAGGACACGGCACGAGGGACTAGGACACGACACGAGGGACTAGGACACGGCACGAGGGACTAGGACACGAGGGACTAGGACACGACACGAGGGACTAGGACACGACACGAGGGACTAGGACACGGCACGAGGACCAGGACACACACGAGGACCAGGACATGAGGACCAGGACATGAGGGACCAGGACACCACACGAGGACCAGGACACGAGGGACCAGGACACCACACGAGGACCAGGACACACGAGGGACTAGGACACGGCACGAGGGACTAGGACACGACACGAGGGACTAGGACACGGCACGAGGGACTAGGACACGAGGGACTAGGACACGAGGGACTAGGACACGACACGAGGGACTAGGACACGGCACGAGGGACTAGGACACGGCACGAGGGACTAGGACACGAGGACCAGGACACGGCACGAGGACCAGGACACCACGAGGACCAGGACACGCACGAGGGACCAGGACACGACACGAGGACCAGGACACGACACGAGGACTAGGACACCACGAGGACCAGGACACGAGGGACCAGGACCACGAGGACCAGGACAGCACGAGGACCAGGACCGGCACGAGGACCAGGACACGACACGAGGACCAGGACACCCACACGAGGACCAGGACATGAGGACCAGGACACGAGGACCAGGACACGCACACGAGGACTAGGACACGACACGAGGGACTAGGACACGAGGGACTAGGACACGACACGAAGGACTAGGACACGACACGAGGGACTAGGACACGAGGGACTAGGACACGAGGGACTAGGACACGACACGAGGGACTAGGACACGACACGAGGGACTAGGACACGACACGAGGACCAGGACATGAGGGACCAGGACACACGAGGACCAGGACACGACACAGGACTAGGACACGGCACGAAGGACTAGGACACGACACGAGGGACTAGGACACGACACGAGGGACTAGGACACGAGGGACTAGGACACGACACGAGGGACTAGGACACGGCACGAGGGACTAGGACACGACACGAGGGACTAGGACACGAGACGAGGACCAGGACTAGACACGAGACCAGGACACGAGGACCAGGACCACATGAGGACCAGGACACGGCACGAGGACCAGGACACCACGAGGACCAGGACCACGAGGGACCAGGACACAGGACCAGGACACGGCACGAGGACCAGGACACGCACCGAGGACCAGGACACCAGGGACCAGGACACCACGAGGACCAGGACACCACGAGGACCAGGACGCACGAGGACCAGGACACGACACGAGGACCAGGACACGCACGAGACCAGGACACGAGGACCAGGACACGAGGGCGAGGACACGACACGAGGACCAGGACACGGCACGAGGACCAGGACACGGCACGAGGACCAGGACACCCACGAGGGCCAGGACACGAGGGCCAGGACACGAGGGCCAGGACACGAGGGCCAGGACACGGACCAGGACACCACACAAGGGACCAGGACACCACGGACCAGGACACGTGCACGAGGGACCAGGACACGAGGGACCAGGACACGGCACGAGGACCAGGACACGAGGGACCAGGACACGAGGACCAGGACACCACGAGGACCAGGACACGCAGGAGGGACCAGGACACCCACGAGGACCAGGACACGGCACGAGGACCAGGACACGCACGAGGGACCAGGACACCACGAGGACCAGGACACGACACGAGGGACCAGGACACGGCACGAGGGACCAGGACACGAGGACCAGGACACGAGGGACCAGGACACGACACGAGGACCAGGACACGGCACGAGGGACCAGGACACGAGGACCAGGACACGACACGAGGACCAGGACACCACACGAGGACCAGGACACACGAGGACCAGGACACGCACGAGGGACCAGGACACGAGGACCAGGACACGAGGGACCAGGACACGCACGAGGGACCAGGACACGGCACGAGGACCAGGACACGCACGAGGGACCAGGACACGAGGGACCAGGACACGCACGAGGACCAGAACACGAGGACCAGAACACAGAGGACCAGAACTCAAGGACCAGAACACGAGGACTAGAACACGAGGACACGAGGGACTAGGACACGACACGAGGGACTAGGACACGAGGGACTAGGACACGAGGGACTAGGACACGACACGAGGGACTAGGACACGACCAGGACACGGCACGAGGACCAGGACACGACACGAGGGACTAGGACACGGCACGAGGGACTAGGACACGAGGGACTAGGACACGAGGGACTAGGACACGAGGGACTAGGACACGAGGGACTAGGACACGAGGGACTAGGACACGACACGAGGGACTAGGACACGACACGAGGGACTAGGACACGGCACGAGGGACTAGGACACGACACGAGGGACTAGGACAAGACACGAGGGACTAGGACACGGCACGAGGGACTAGGACACAAGGGACTAGGACACGAGGACCAGGACACTACGACCACGAGGACTAGGACACACGAGGACCAGAACACGAGGACCAGAACACGAGGACCAGAACACAAGGACACCAGGACCAGGACACGAGGGGACCAGGACACCCACGAGGGACCAGGACACCACACGAGGACCAGGAAACGCACGAGGACCAGGACACCCACACGAGGACCAGGACACGGCACGAGGACTCGGACATGAGGACCAGGACACGAGGACCAGGACACCACGAGGACCAGGACACGAGACCAGGACACGACACGAGGACCAGGACACGCACGAGGACCAGGACACCCACACGAGACCAGGACACGACACGAGGACCAGGACACCACACGAGGACCAGGACACGACCACGAGGGACCAGGACACGAGGACCAGGACACGCACACGAGGACCAGGACACCACGAGGACCAGGACACCACACGAGGACCAGGACACGCACAGGACTAGGACACGAGGACCAGGACACGAGGGACCAGGACATGACACAGGGACCAGGACACCGACACGAGGGACCAGGACACGAGGACCAGGACACGAGGACTAGGACCACCACGAGGACCAGGACACGAGGACCAGGACACGGCACGAGGACTAGGGACACGAGGACTAGGATGCACCAGGACCAGGACACCACCACGAGGACCAGGACACCGAGGACCAGGACACCACACGAGGGACCAGGACACCACACGAGGGACCAGGACACGGCACGAGGGACCGGAACCACGGACCAGGACACGACACGAGGACCAGGACACCACGAGGACCAGGACACGACACGAGGGACTAGGACACGGCACGAGGACCGGACACGAGGACCAGGACACGCACGAGGACCAGGACACGAGGGACCAGGACACGAGGACCAGGGACACGACGGACCAGGACATGAGACAGGGACCAGGACATGAGACGAGGACCAGGACACGACACGAGGACCAGGACACGCACGAGGGACCAGGACACGCACGAGGGACTAGGACACCACACGAGGACCAGGACACAGCACGAGGACCGGACACGAGGACCAGGACACGCACACGAGGACCAGGACCACACGAGGGACTAGGACACGGCACGAGGGACTAGGACACGACACGAGGGACTAGGACACGGCACGAGGGACTCGGACACGAGGGACTAGGACACGGCACGAGGGACTAGGACACGGCACGAGGGACTAGGACACGGCACGAGGGACTAGGACACGAGGGACTAGGACACGAGGGACTAGGACACGGCACGAGGGACTCTTGGGGTCTCTAGGGGTCTGGACTCTAGGGGTCTCTGGGGGTCTCTGGGAGTCTGTGGGGGTCTGGACTCTAGGGGTCTCTGGGGGTCTCTGGGGGTCTGTGGGGGTCTGGACTCTAGGGGTCTCTGGGGGTCTCTGGGGTTCTCTAGGGGTCTGGACTCTAGGGGTCTCTGGGGGTCTGGACTCTAGGGGTCTCTGGGGGTCTCTGGGGGTCTGGACTCTAGGGGTCTCTGGGGGTCTGGACTCTAGGGGTCTCTGGGGGTCTCTGGGGGTCTGTGGGGGTCTGGACTCTCGGGGTCTCTGGGGGTCTGGTCTCTGGGGGTCTCTGGGGTCTCTGGGGGTCTGTGGGGGTCTGGACACTAGGGGTGTCTGGGGGTCTGGACTCTCGGGGTCTCTGGGGGTCTCTGGGGGTCTGGTCTGTGGGGGTCTCTCGGGGTCTCTGGGGGTCTGGTCTGTGGGGGTCTGGTCTCTAGGCGTCTCTGGGGGTCTGGACTCTAGGGGTCTGTGGGGGTCTGGACTCTAGGGGTCTCTGGGGGTCTGGTCTCTAGGGGACTCTAGGGGACTCTAGGGGTCTCTGTACTCTAGGGGTCTCTGGGGGTCTGTGGGGGTCTGGTCTCTAGGGGTCTCTGGGGGTCTGGTCTGTGGGGGTCTCTCGGGGTCTCTGGGGGTCTGGACTCTAGGGGTCTCTGGGGGTCTGGTCTGTGGGGGTCTCTCGGGGTCTCTGGGGGTCTCTGGGCGTCTCTGGGCGTCTGTGGGGGTCTGGTCTCTGGGGGTCTGGTCTGTGGGGGTCTGGTCTGTGGGGGTCTCTGGGGGTCTCTAGGGGTCTGGTCTCTGGGGGTCTGGTCTGTGGGGGTCTCTGGGGGTCTGGTCTCTGGGGGTCTGTGGGGGTCTCTGGGGGTCTCTGGGGGTCTGGGGGTCTCTGGTCTGGACTCACGTCCTCGTGGCCGTACTTGGAGGCCAGGTGCAGCGCCGCGTTGCCGTTGTTGTCCTGGGCGTCGGGGTCGGCCTGGTAGTGCAGCAGCAGCAGCTGAGGGAGGAAGCTCATTGGTCGAGGCTGTTCATGTGTGTGTGTGTATTCATGTGTGTGTGTATTCATGTGTGTGTGTGTATTCATGTGTGTGTGTGTGTGTATTCATGTGTGTGTGTGTGTGTGTATTCATGTGTGTGTGTGTGTGTGTATGTGTGTGTGTGTGTGTGTGTGTGTTCGTGTGTGTGTGTGTGTCTGTGTGTGTGTGTGTGTGTGTGTGTGTGTGTGTGTGTGTGTGTGTGTACCGTGACTCCCTGGTAGCCCCTCTGACAGGCCAGGTGCAGCGGCGTGAGGGCGTGGTAGTCCGTGGCGTTGACCGGCGCTCCTTTACTCACCAGCAGGTCGATCAGCTGGGCCTGACCTACACACACACACTCATGTTCAATGTGTGTGTGAGTGTGAGTGTGTGTGTGTGTGTGTGTGTGTGTGTGCTCACCACAGGCGGCGGCGGCGTGCAGCGGCGTGTAGCCGCGGTCGTCTCTGGAGAACGGCGTGACGATGGACGGGTCGTTCAGGCGCCTGAAACGGGGAGCCGGAGATGTGTGTGTAGGTGTGTGTGTTTTTATATGTGTGTGTAGGTGTATATGTGTGTGTGTTTAGGTGTGTGTGTTTTTATATGTGTGTGTAGGTGTATATGTGTGTGTGTTTAGGTGTGTGTGTTTTTATATGTGTGTGTAGGTGTTAATGTGTGTGTGTAGGTGTGTAGGTGTGTGTGTTTTTATATGTGTGTGTAGGTGTATATGTGTGTGTGTAGGTGTGTGTTTTTGAGTGTGTAGGTGTGTGTGTTTAGGTGTGTGTGTTTTTAGATGTGTGTGTAGGTGTATATGTGTGTGTTTAGTGTGTGTGTTTATATATGTGTGTAGTATATATATGTGTGTGTTTAGTGTGCGTATTTTATTTATGTGTGTGTAGGTGTGTGTGTGTTGTATATATGTGTGTGTTTTTTATGTGTGTGTAGGTGTGTATATGTTTAGTGTGTGTGTTTTATATGTGTGTGTAGGTATATGTGTGTGTGTTTAGGTGTGTGTTTTTAGATGTGTGTGTAGGTGTATATGTGTGTGTGTTTAGGTGTGTGTGTGTGTATATATGTATATGTGTGTGTTTGTGTATAAATGTATTTGTGTGTGTGTGTAGGTTTGTGTATATACGTATATATATATATGTGTGTGTGTGTCTATATATGTGTGTATATATGCATATGTGTGTGTAAGTGTGTGTATATATATATATGTGTGTGTGTGTATATATATGTGTGTATATATGTATGTGTGTGTGTCTATATATGTGTGTATATATGTATATGTGTGTGTGTGTGTATATATGTGTGTGTGTATATATATGCATATGTGTGTGTAAGTGTGTGTATATATATATGTGTGTGTGTGTATATATATGTGTGTATATATGTATATGTGTGTGTGTGTATATATGTGTGTGTATATATATGCATATGTGTGTGTAAGTGTGTGTATATATATATGTGTGTGTGTGTATATACAGGACTGTCTCAGAAAATTAGAATATTGTGATAAAGTTCTTTATTTTCTGTAATGCAATTAAAAAAACAAAAATGTCATGCATTCTGGAATCATTACAAATCAACTGAAATATTGCAAGCCTTTTATTCTTTTAATATTGCTGATTATGGCTTACAGCTTAAGAAAACTCTAAAATCCTATCTCATAAAATTTGAATATTTCCTCAGACCAAGTAAAAAAAGATTTATAACAGCAAAACAAAATCAAACATTTGAAAATGTGTTTCCAGGTGTTTCGAGTTAATTAGACGATTCAAGTGATTTGTTTAATACCCTACTAGTATACTTTTTCATGATATTCTAATATTTAGAGATAGGATATTTGAGTTTTCTTAAGCTGTAAGCCATAATCAGCAATATTAAAAGAATAAAAGGCTTGCAATATTTCAGTTGATTTGTAATGAATCCAGAATGCATGACATTTTGTTTTTAATTGCATTGCAGAAAATAAAGAACTTTATCACAATATTCTAATTTTCTGAGACAGTCCTGTATATATGTATGTATATATGTGTGTGTGTGTGTATATATGTGTGTGTGTATATATATGTATATGTGTGTGTGTGTATAAATGTATTTGTGTGTGTGTGTAGGTTTGTGTATATACGTATATATATGTGTGTGTGTGTGTGTGTGTGTGGACTAACCCAGACAGTGTGAGGTCACAGAGGTCACATGAACACAGCGGATGACACATCTTCACGTCCTCGTTGTTCTCTCCTTCACTCAGCAGGCGCCGCACCTCCACCTCGCTGCCACTGGCTATGTGCTACACACACACACACACACTTAAAGGGACAGTACACGTCTAAAATAAACTCCTCCCACCTGTCGTGCTCTTTCGCTGTCTGGATTTCATTTGTTGCGTTTTTTCTGAAAACAGATTTGTTGTTGTTGTTGTTTACCTCAAACAGGCGGTGGATGGGCGTGGCCGCGCTCTGAGGCAGGAGACTCATCCTCTCCTTGAACAGCGTCGTGTCGCTCAGCTCCCCGGAGCTCTGAGGGGACATGGGGGGGGTCATCAGGTCAGGGGGGGTCTGGTAGGAGTCTGAGGGGGTCTGAGGGGGTCTGGTGGGGGTCTGATGGGGGTCTGGTAGGAGTCTGAGGGGGTCTGGTGGGGGTCTGAGGGGGGTCTGGTGGGTGTCTGGGGGGGTCTGAGGGGGATCTGGTGGGGGTCTGGCTCACCGAGCGGGTCTCCTGCAGCTTGCCCAGCTGGATGTAGGCCACCGCGGCCTCGAAGGTGCTCAGGCTGTAGCTCAGCTCGTCTTTACCAGAGTGGCTGAAGCTGAAGTTACGGATGTAGCTCAGGTTAGCGGTCCTGAGGAGGGGGGGGGGGGGAGAGAGAGAGAGAGAGAGAGATATGAGCTGCTCCTCCTCTCCCTCCACCATCTTCTCCAGGTAACGGAGGTCAAAGGTCACAGGGGGCTCACCAGTTGGGTATCTCCGTCTTGACCAGCAGGTAGAGGGCGACGGAGAGCAGGTCGTCTGCACACACGGCCTCCATGCCGACTACACACACACACACACACACACACACACACACACACACACACACACACACACACACACACACACACACACACACACACACACACACACACACACACACACACACACACACACACACACACACACACACACACACACACACACACCTGTCCGTGAGGCACGGGTCGTACCACTCTGACAGGGGGACGGGGGTGTTTGTTTGACCTTAATTCGGTCGTTACCTTCCGTCCCTGCGCGACCTCTCGTGTTCCCGTGGTAACGGATCGATCGCCTCGAGATAACTCGTATAATTCATTTAAATGAGATTTGAAAATAACATTCAAAAGAAATATTTATAATATATATATATTTTTTTCTTTTTCTTCTTCTAAACATTAAAACATTAACATTGATCACATTCTGACCGACGAGAAAAGTTAAATTAAGTTACGACTCATTAATTAAATAAACTGACACTCATCCGGAGGGGGAGGAGCTTACCGGCGCCCCGTGGCGTCTGGGTGGCGGTCAGAGCGGCTCGACGCAGGCAGAGCAGCTTGAGGAGGGGGGAGGTCTGTTGGTTGAGCTGACTGAGCTCTCTCTTCGCCCGGGGCAGGTTCAGACTGCAGGAGACAACAACAACAACAACAACAACGTGTGAAAACACCCCCGAGTGCGACGCATGAAGCATAGACTTCTATACAACCAGAGGAGTCGCCCCCTGGTGGTCAGGAGAGAGAATGCAGCTTCAACACATGAAGCATAAACTTCTATACAACCAGAGGAGGCCCCTGGTAGTCAGGAGAGAGAACGCAGCTTTAACACATGAAGCCAGAGCTGCCCCTGGTGGTCAGGAGAGAATGCAGCTTTAACACATGAAGCATAAACTTCTATACAACCAGAGGAGTCGCCCCCTGGTGGTCAGGAGAGAATGCAGCTTTATCACATGAAGCATAGACTTCTATACAACCGGCGTTGAACCGACCTGAACTGCGGCTTCACTCCCAGCTCGCTCTGCTGCAGCTCCTGCAGACTCCTGGTGGTCTTGTTGAAGGCGGCGTCCTGCCGACACGACGAGACGTCTCACACACCAGAAGAAGAAAAACCCTCCGAGTCGAGAACCCTCAGGCGTGCCTGGCCGGCCTCGGCGTTCCCACGGTTAAAAATCAAATCGTGGATCCCGTGATGAGCGTACATCTGGAAACCAGGAGAGAGAAAAACATCAGAGCCACGAGCCGCCGGGCGGCGCACCGCGCTCCGACCCTGCAGGGGGCGCCGTGGGCGTTACCTCCACCGCCTGCTTGAGGAGCGTCATCTGGAGCTCCTGCTTGGCCAGAAGCTTCTGAGGAGGAGAACAAACAGAGTCAACCTGCTGCTGCCTTCAGGCGACGCGTTGGGCAGAGGCGTCACTCCGCCTCGTCGACCGTTCCGGGAACGTCGAGGCTAGAAACGTGGTTTCCTTCCCCCAAAAAGAATGACTTCCTGTCGGCTCCAGACTCACCAGACGAGAGTCCCTCAGAAGACACTGAAGACATTTAGTGTAGAGACCGTTCACCGAGTCCTGAGAGGAGAGAGGGAACCGTCAGCCTTAAGGGCCGGGAGGGTCACTTAGTTATAGAGAAATACTTCAGCCGCGAGTGTCAAAAACTAGCATAAATACTTATTTAATTATATATAAATACCTAATTATTTACTCAGCCTTGAGTGTAAAAAACTAGGATAAATACTTATTTAACTATATTTAAATACTTAATTAATTAGTCAGCCTTCAGTGTAAAAAATTAGGATACATACTTATTTAATTATATATAAATACTCTTCCAAGCACTTCAGCCTCCATTCTAAAAATTAGGATACTTATTAATTATAAATAAATAAATACTCTTCAAAGCACGCCAGCCTCCAGTCTACAAAATTTGGATAAATACTTATTTAATTATATTAAATTCTATATAAATACTCTCACCTCCAGTCTAAAAAGTCTGGATAAATACTTATTTATTTATATATAAATATTCTCATACCTCAGTCTAAAGAAATGTGGATAAATACTTATTTATTTATATATAAATACTCGTACCTCCAGTCTAAAACTGCTGATAAATACTTATTTAATTATATATAAATACTCTTGTACCTCCAGTCAAAAAATGCGGTTAATACTTATTTAATTATATTTAATTATATATAAATACTCTCGTACCTCCAGTCTAAAAACTGCTGATAAATACTGATTTAATGATGTGTATTATGAATAGAGATATCATGAAGCCTACGATGTGGTGCCGCAGCCCCCTCCTCTCCTGCTCCCTGAAGCTCTGGTTGAACACCAGGATGAACTTGTCCAGCTTCTGGCCGTGGCGGCCCAGGAAGCTCCGGACGTCCTCCAGGCTCCTCAGGCGGTGCGGCGGCGGCGGGCCGGGGGCGGCGGCCGGGCCAGGCTCCGCCTCCACGGGCCGGGCGATGCACAGGATGCTGTAGCTCTGCTCGCGGGCGTTGTAGAAGGTCTCCTCGAACAGGACGGCCACCGAGGACGGAGACGGGAAGCCGGAGCCCAGCAGGACCCGGCGGTCCTGGATCCGGACCTCCTGGAACACACAGAACCACGAGACCTCTTGTGAGCTCTAATTATTATATAATATATATAATTATGTATTATATATTATATGACCTCCTAGAACACACAGAACCACGAGACCTCTTGTGAGCTCTAATTATTATATATTATATATAATTATTTATTATATATTATGTGACCTCCTGGAACACACAGAACCACGAGACCTCTGGTGAGCTCTAATTATTATATATTATATATAATTATTTATTATATATTATATGACCTCCTGGAACACACAGAACCACGAGACCTCTTGTGAGCTCTTATTATTATATATTATATATAATTATTTATTATATATTATGTGGCCTCCTGGAACACACAGAACCACGAGACCTCTGGTGAGCTCTTATTATTATATATTATATATAATTATTTATTATATATTATGTGGCCTCCTGGAACACACAGAACCACGAGACCTCTGGTGAGCTCTTATTATTATATATAATATATAATTATTTATTATATATTATGTGGCCTCCTGGAACACACAGAACCACGAGACCTCTGGTGAGCTCTTATTATTATATATTATATATAATTATTTATTATATATTATGTGGCCTCCTGGAACACACAGAACCACGAGACCTCTGGTGAGCTCTTATTATTATATATTATATATAATTATTTATTATATATTATGTGGCCTCCTGGAACACAGGGACCAGCGAGGAACCGACAGCAGGTCAACACGTGAGAGCAACTAGCAGAACGTCCGTTTGTCCTCACGAGGAACCGATAAGAGTATTGATCGGTCCCCGTATTGATCAGATCAACTATTGACCTCTTATCAACGCATCTTGTTTTGTTCGGAAAGTCACAAAAATAACAAGACAAGGAGAAAAAAAGTATTGTTCAAACTAATCGAAACTGGACTTAAGAGCTGCATTCTCTCTCCTGGCCACCAGGGGGCGACTCCTCTGGTTGTATAGAAGCCAGACCAACCTTCCCGTCCACAGTCAGGTACCCGTCCTCTGCCGGTTGGAGGACATAACTCTCAAACTGAGAGTCGGAGAATCCGGCGCCGGTCAAACTCTCGCAACACGGCACCAGAACCTGCAGGAGCCAGAACACGGTTTACTCTACGCAGATTCAAACAGTCCAATATATATAATTATATATAATTATATATGTATATATGTATGTATATATTTACATACATATATAAATATATATAATGTATGTATATATATATATATATACACATGTATTAAAATATATATATGTGTGTATTTATTTATTTATATCTACATAAAAATATATATGTATTTATTTTATTCTGTGTGTGTATATATATATATATAAATACATATATATACATATATTATATATATAAATACATATATATATAAATAAATACATAGATAGAAATAAATACATAAATATATATGTAAATACAAATAAATATATTTATATATAAATACATAAAATAAATGTATATATATCTTTTTAAATCAATATATATTTATATCTATAAATAAATATATATTTATCTATATAAATAAATATATGTATTTATATATTTATATACACACACATCTGCGTGAACAGGAAGTTAAAACCACTTCCTGTAAATGGTTCTGACCCACAGAGACCAGGACGGACTCACGATGCCGTGCAGCTCCGCCACTCGGCTGCAGAGGTCCGGTCTCTGCTTCTCCAGCCATGTAGAAGAGGTTCTTCAGGATGTTCTCGTCATACACAGCCATGAGGACCTGCAGGTCTGGATCCTGGAGGGGCTGCAGGTCTGGATCCTGGAGGGGCTGCAGGTCTGGATCCTGGATTGGGGGACGGAGGGAGATCCTGAGTAACGGGACCGAGCTCCACCTTCATTTTTATTTATTGTTTTACATATTTTCCAACGGTCCCTGAACGCATCATTTGTAATGAACGCAGCGGAACTAAACTGAAAATTTTGTTCTACGAGTCTCATTTTCACACACACACACACACACACTCGCACACACCCACACGCACACACACTAATGGATAAAGTCTGATTTCCTGGGAGCTCGTCGTGGTCGTTCCAGGCCGATCGGATCTCGTGATTCCTTCGTTTATTAGCGTCAGAACAAACCACGTCACTCGAATCATCTGCTGAGTCAGAATCCGCCCGGCAACAACAAAAAGACTCTTTCAGATGGTTTCCCACCATCGTCAGTCATCAGTTCATTTCCCCTCGGTGTGTGAGATCCTGGAGAACGTCAATATTAGAAATATTACATCAATGCGACAACTAAATCCTTATTTTTTATTATTATTATGTTGTAGTTTTTTTACACGTTAAAAAGTAGTTTCTTTATTTACGTTTTAAATTATTCTTTTTTATTATTCTTTTCTATTTACGTTTTTCTTTTTGTCATTTACAATGTTTTGTCTCGTTTTGTTCAGTGAAATTTAAAAAATGTAAAATAAAAAGTAAAACAAATAAATAAATAAATAGTTTCCAACTTACATTTTTAGAATAAAAAAGAATAGAAGAAAAGAAAATGAAAAGAAGAAGTCTGTTTTCGTCGTAAATACCATTAAAACCTGACGATGTTTGTTCGTAAACATACGAATCGGCCGGATCGATTCCTTGTTGAAGACGATTCCTTAAAATGTCTTGAGGTAAAAATAAATAATAATAACAACAATAAACACACATTTAACACTTTATCCAATCAGTTGTCTTTACCCAACAAAATAAAACTTTTACTTTTTAATTTAATTTATCCATTAAAAGTGCAAATTTGCTACAAAATCTGAAAACAAGCCATTAAACAGAAGAAAAACAGATAATTAACATTATAACAAAAAGAACTGAGGCAGCACTTTTCATTTACATTTCCGTTCATCGTAATAATAATAAAATATTATAATAATTTTACTATTTATCATTAATAATTTGTAATTAATATATTACCATATTAATATAATATAATAATATTAATATGAATAAGGTTTGACCAGTTGTGTCCTCCTCGGCTCCAGTGCAGACAAACTGAGAACCAGCCCCCTCATGGTCCTGTGACCTCCCAAAGCTTGACGCTAACAGCGTCCCCCCACTCCTGACACCCCGCCGCTCAGCTGACGTCTGGAGCTTTAGTTCAGTGTGAACTCAACAAGTGTGTGTGTGTGTGTGTGTGTGTGTGTGTGTGTGTGTGTGTGTGTGTGTGTGTGTCACACACACACACACACACACACACACACACACACACACACACACACACACACACACACACACACACACACACACACACACACACACACACACACACACACACACACACACACACACACACACACCTGTCCGTGAGGCACGGGTCGTACCACTCTGACAGGGGGACGGGGGTGTTTGTTTGACCTTAATTCGGTCGTTACCTTCCGTCCCTGCGCGACCTCTCGTGTTCCCGTGGTAACGGATCGATCGCCTCGAGATAACTCGTATAATTCATTTAAATGAGATTTGAAAATAACATTCAAAAGAAATATTTATAATATATATATATTTTTTTCTTTTTCTTCTTCTAAACATTAAAACATTAACATTGATCACATTCTGACCGACGAGAAAAGTTAAATTAAGTTACGACTCATTAATTAAATAAACTGACACTCATCCGGAGGGGGAGGAGCTTACCGGCGCCCCGTGGCGTCTGGGTGGCGGTCAGAGCGGCTCGACGCAGGCAGAGCAGCTTGAGGAGGGGGGAGGTCTGTTGGTTGAGCTGACTGAGCTCTCTCTTCGCCCGGGGCAGGTTCAGACTGCAGGAGACAACAACAACAACAACAACAACGTGTGAAAACACCCCCGAGTGCGACGCATGAAGCATAGACTTCTATACAACCAGAGGAGTCGCCCCCTGGTGGTCAGGAGAGAGAATGCAGCTTCAACACATGAAGCATAAACTTCTATACAACCAGAGGAGGCCCCTGGTAGTCAGGAGAGAGAACGCAGCTTTAACACATGAAGCATATACTTCTATACAACCAGGAGTCGCCCCCTGGTGGTCAGGAGAGAGAATGCAGCTTTAACACATGAAGCATAAACTTCTATACAACCAGAGGAGTCGCCCCCTGGTGGTCAGGAGAGAATGCAGCTTTATCACATGAAGCATAGACTTCTATACAACCGGCGTTGAACCGACCTGAACTGCGGCTTCACTCCCAGCTCGCTCTGCTGCAGCTCCTGCAGACTCCTGGTGGTCTTGTTGAAGGCGGCGTCCTGCCGACACGACGAGACGCGTCTCACACACCAGAAGAAGAAAAACCCTCCGAGTCGAGAACCCTCAGACGTACCTGGCCGGCCTCGAGCGTTCCCACGAAGTTAAAAATCAAATCGTGGATCCCGTGATGAACGTACATCTGGAAACCAGGAGAGAGAAAAACATCAGAGCCACGAGCCGCCGGGCGGCGCACCGCCGCTCCGACCCTGCAGGGGGCGCCGTGGGCGTTACCTCCACCGCCTGCTTGAGGAGCGTCATCTGGAGCTCCTGCTTGGCCAGAAGCTTCTGAGGAGGAGAACAAACAGAGTCAACCTGCTGCTGCCTTCAGGCGACGCGTTGGGCAGAGGCGTCACTCCGCCTCGTCGACCGTTCCGGGAACGTCGAGGCTAGAAACGTGGTTTCCTTCCCCCAAAAAGAATGACTTCCTGTCGGCTCCAGACTCACCAGACGAGAGTCCCTCAGAAGACACTGAAGACATTTAGTGTAGAGACCGTTCACCGAGTCCTGAGAGGAGAGAGGGAACCGTCAGCCTTAAGGGCCGGGAGGGTCACTTAGTTATAGAGAAATACTTCAGCCGCGAGTGTCAAAAACTAGCATAAATACTTATTTAATTATATATAAATACCTAATTATTTACTCAGCCTTGAGTGTAAAAAACTAGGATAAATACTTATTTAACTATATTTAAATACTTAATTAATTAGTCAGCCTTCAGTGTAAAAAATTAGGATACATACTTATTTAATTATATATAAATACTCTTCCAAGCACTTCAGCCTCCATTCTAAAAAATTAGGATACTTATTAATTATAAATAAATAAATACTCTTCAAAGTACGCCAGCCTCCAGTCTACAAAATTTGGATAAATACTTATTTAATTATATTAAATTCTATATAAATACTCTCGTACCTCCAGTCTAAAAAGTCTGGATAAATACTTATTTATTTATATATAAATATTCTCGTACCTCCAGTCTAAAGAAATGTGGATAAATACTTATTTATTTATATATAAATACTCTCGTACCTCCAGTCTAAAAACTGCTGATAAATACTTATTTAATTATATATAAATACTCTTGTACCTCCAGTCAAAAAATGCGGTTAATACTTATTTAATTATATTTAATTATATATAAATACTCTCGTACCTCCAGTCTAAAAACTGCTGATAAATACTGATTTAATGATGTGTATTATGAATAGAGATATCATGAAGCCTACGATGTGGTGCCGCAGCCCCCTCCTCTCCTGCTCCCTGAAGCTCTGGTTGAACACCAGGATGAACTTGTCCAGCTTCTGGCCATGGCGGCCCAGGAAGCTCCGGACGTCCTCCAGGCTCCTCAGGCGGTACGGCGGGCCGGGGGCGGCGGCCGGGCCAGGCTCCGCCTCCACGGGCCGGGCGATGCACAGGATGCTGTAGCTCTGCTCGCGGGCGTTGTAGAAGGTCTCCTCGAACAGGACGGCCACCGAGGACGGAGACGGGAAGCCGGAGCCCAGCAGGACCCGGCGGTCCTGGATCCGGACCTCCTGGAACACACAGAACCACGAGACCTCTTGTGAGCTCTAATTATTATATAATATATATAATTATGTATTATATATTATATGACCTCCTAGAACACACAGAACCACGAGACCTCTTGTGAGCTCTAATTATTATATATTATATATAATTATTTATTATATATTATGTGACCTCCTGGAACACACAGAACCACGAGACCTCTGGTGAGCTCTAATTATTATATATTATATATAATTATTTATTATATATTATGTGACCTCCTGGAACACACAGAACCACGAGACCTCTTGTGAGCTCTTATTATTATATATTATATATAATTATTTATTATATATTATGTGGCCTCCTGGAACACACAGAACCACGAGACCTCTGGTGAGCTCTTATTATTATATATTATATATAATTATTTATTATATATTATGTGGCCTCCTGGAACACACAGAACCACGAGACCTCTGGTGAGCTCTTATTATTATATATAATATATAATTATTTATTATATATTATGTGGCCTCCTGGAACACACAGAACCACGAGACCTCTGGTGAGCTCTTATTATTATATATTATATATAATTATTTATTATATATTATGTGGCCTCCTGGAACACACAGAACCACGAGACCTCTGGTGAGCTCTTATTATTATATATTATATATAATTATTTATTATATATTATGTGGCCTCCTGGAACACAGGGACCAGCGAGGAACCGACAGCAGGTCAACACGTGAGAGCAACTAGCAGAACGTCCGTTTGTCCTCACGAGGAACCGATAAGAGTATTGATCGGTCCCCGTATTGATCAGATCAACTATTGACCTCTTATCAACGCATCTTGTTTTGTTCGGAAAGTCACAAAAATAACAAGACAAGGAGAAAAAAAGTATTGTTCAAACTAATCGAAACTGGACTTAAGAGCTGCATTCTCTCTCCTGGCCACCAGGGGGCGACTCCTCTGGTTGTATAGAAGCCAGACCAACCTTCCCGTCCACAGTCAGGTACCCGTCCTCTGCCGGTTGGAGGACATAACTCTCAAACTGAGAGTCGGAGAATCCGGCGCCGGTCAAACTCTCGCAACACGGCACCAGAACCTGCAGGAGCCAGAACACGGTTTACTCTACGCAGATTCAAACAGTCCAATATATATAATTATATATGTATATATGTATGTATATATTTACATACATATATAAATATATATAATGTATGTATATATATATATACACATGTATTAAAATATATATATATGTGTGTATTTATTTATTTATATCTACATAAAAATATATATATATGTATTTATTTTATTGTGTGTGTGTATATATATAAATATAAATACATATATATATATATTATATATATAAATACATATATATATAAATAAATACATAGATAGAAATAAATACATAAATATATATGTAAATACAAATAAATATATTTATATATAAATACATAAAAATAAATGTATATATATCTTTTTTTAAATCAATATATATTTATATCTATAAATAAATATATATTTATCTATATAAATAAATATATGTATTTATATATTTATATACACACACACACATCTGCACGTGAACAGGAAGTTAAAACCACTTCCTGTCGTGGTTCTGACCCACAGAGACCAGGACGGACTCACGATGCCGTGCAGCTCCGCCACTCGGCTGCAGAGGTCCGGTCTCTGCTTCTCCAGCGCCATGTAGAAGAGGTTCTTCAGGATGTTCTCGTCATACACAGCCATGAGGACCTGCAGGTCTGGATCCTGGAGGGGCTGCAGGTCTGGATCCTGGAGGGGCTGCAGGTCTGGATCCTGGATTGGGGGACGGAGGGAGATCCTGAGTAACGGGACCGAGCTCCACCTTCATTTTTATTTATTGTTTTACATATTTTCCAACGGTCCCTGAACGCATCATTTGTAATGAACGCAGCGGAACTAAACTGAAAATTCTTTAATGTTGTTCTACGAGTCTCATTTTCACACACACACACACACACACTCGCACACACCCACACACACACTAATGGATAAAGTCTGATTTCCTGGGAGCTCGTCGTGGTCGTTCCAGGCCGATCGGATCTCGTGATTCCTTCGTTTATTAGCGTCAGAACAAACCACGTCACTCGAATCATCCGCTGAGTCAGAATCCGCCCGGCAACAACAAAAAGACTCTTTCAGATGGTTTCCCACCATCGTCAGTCATCAGTTCATTTCCCCTCGGTGTGTGAGATCCTGGAGAACGTCAATATTAGAAATATTACATCAATGCGACAACTAAATCCTTATTTTTTATTATTATTATGTTGTAGTTTTTTTACACGTTAAAAAGTAGTTTCTTTATTTACGTTTTAAATTATTCTTTTTTATTATTCTTTTCTATTTACGTTTTTCTTTTTGTCATTTACAATGTTTTGTCTCGTTTTGTTCAGTGAAATTTAAAAAATGTAAAATAAAAAGTAAAACAAATAAATAAATAAATAGTTTCCAACTTACATTTTTAGAATAAAAAAGAATAGAAGAAAAGAAAATGAAAAGAAGAAGTCTGTTTTCGTCGTAAATACCATTAAAACCTGACGATGTTTGTTCGTAAACATACGAAACCGCCGGATCGATTCCTTATTGAAGACGGTTCCTTAAAATGTCTTCGAGGTAAAAAATAAATAATAATAACAACAATAAACACACATTTAACACTTTATCCAATCAGTTGTCTTTACCCAACAAAATAAAACTTTTACTTTTTAATTTAATTTATCCATTAAAAGTGCAAATTTGCTACAAAATCTGAAACAAGCCATTAAACAGAAGAAAAAACAGATAATTAACATTATAACAAAAAAGAACTGAGGCAGCACTTTTCATTTACATTTCCCGTTCATCGTAATAATAATAAAAAATATTATAATAATTTTTACTATTTATCATTAATAATTTGTAATTAATATATTACCATATTAATATAATATAATAATATTAATATGAATAAGGTTTGACCAGTTGTGTCCTCCCTCGGCTCCAGTGCAGACAAACTGGGAACCAGCCCCCCCCCCCCTCATGGTCCTTGTGACCTCCCAAAGCTTGACGCTAACAGCGTCCCCCCACCCTGACACCCCGCCGCTCAGCTGACGTCTGGAGCTTTAGTTCAGTGTGTGAACTCAACAAGTGTGTGTGTGTGTGTGTGTGTGTGTGTGTGTGTGTGTGTTGTAGGGTGCGTGTGTGTGTGTGTGTGTTTTGTCACATGAATAAGCAACACAAACAAAAGTTTTTCAAAACTCTTCTCCCAAACAGGCCGTAGTTACCCGGAGACAAAAGACAAGGAGACACTTATTAAAAGCGACTGCGTGAGAGGCGCCCTCTAGTGGTGGGTTTACAGATCGCAGCCAACGGAAACTTCTCCAAAAAAACTATAAAAGTGCCGTAAACATTTTTACACAGGAGTATTTTGGGGTTTGTTGTTGTTATTTTTTTATTGCTTAAGAAATTTGAGGTCGTAAATATTTTGGAGCCAAATTTAATTTACATGATATTAAATAAATAACGTTTTATTAATGCTCGACTTCTTTCTCCAACAGGGTTTTTTGAGTGTAGAAATAAAAACACACACACCCCCCCCAAAAGTGACCTCTGACTCATCACTACTTTGGGTTTCCGTGCATATTTTCAAATTAAAATCGTTATTGACAAACACTCCGCAGCATGTTCCAGTGCCACAACATAAATGCACAAAGATATTATATAACAAGAGCATCAGCAGCGCTGCACGCGCGTGACACACAGTTTCCTTTGTCTCACATTTCACCTGCTCAATATCTCCATTAATTGAGCAATATATTAAAATAGAGGCGCACCAGATTCATGAGTTTAAATATAAATTAATATATTTATAGAGAGTTCAAACTATGACTTGATGAAATTGTATTTTAACGTTAACTCGATTTTAAATTCCCCCTATTTTTCTTAATTTTTACTGGAGACCGGTTCGGAGGTTCCGGTCGCGAGCGTTTTGAACACCTGACCGGCCCCCGGACAGCGCGCGCAGATGTTCGGCTTCTGACGTGAGCTCGCCATCGGAACCGGGTTGTAACCGGAAGTTGGAACATTAGCCTGCTAGCTGCCGTCGGTAGTTCGCAGCCCGCGGAACCGTACAGCTGGAGCAGGTGTGCCGTTTAGATTCTTCCCCCGTTAACGGGGTCGGTCCAGAGCTGCTCCAGGGGTTACTACGTGTGTGTGTGCGTGTGTTACCTGTTAGCAGCGGGGAGGGAGGGGGGGCTCGGGTCATCCGGGCTCGCGCATGGCCGCCTGTCAGATGCCTGTTGACGGGAGATCAGCTGGCTCACCAGCCACAGTAGGACCGCAGCCGTTTGGTCCGCGGGTTGCCAGACACCAGACAGGAAACACGTAAAACAAGCCGAGAAAAGAAGGGACGGCGCTTTTACTCTGGAGGGGCATTTCCGGCGGTGGAGAAGAAAAACAAAAATGTCACGTGACCATGAGAACAAGTATCTGAACATGAGTTGTGTCTTAAAATAAGAGAAGCTTTAAAAATAAAATAAACGTTCGCAAAATAATTAACGTCCCAAAATACTTTCAAAATAAGGGAAACTCTCAAAATAGAATCATCACGTGACCATGAGAACTTTTATCTGAACATTAGTGTCTTAAAATAATTAGTGTTACAAAATAAGAGAAGCTATTAAAAGAATGATTCGCTCAAAATAAGAGAATCTCTTTCAAAATAAAATAAACATTCACAACATAATTAGTATCCCAAAATACTTTAAAAATTTGGGAAACTCTCCAAATAGAATCATCCCGTGACCATGATAACTAGCATCTGAACATGATTAGTGTCTTAAAATAAGAGAAGATATTAAAATAAGGAGTATCTCAAAATAAGAGAAGCTCTTTCAAAATAAAATAAACGTTGACAAAATAATTAACATCCCAAAATACTTTTAAAAATAAGAGAAACTCTCAAAATAGAATCATCACGTGACCATGAGAACTAGTATCTGAACATGATTAATGTCTTAAAATAAGAGAAGATATTAAAATATGGAGTATCTCAAAATAAGAGAAGCTTTTTCAAAATAAAATAAACTTTCGCAAAATAATTAACGTCCCAAAATACTTTCAAAATAAGGGAAACTCTCAAAATAGAATCATCACGTGACCATGAGAACTAGTATCTGAACATGAGTAATGTCTTAAAATAATTAGTGTTACAAAATAAGAGAAGCTATGAAAAGAAAGATTCGCTCAAAATAAGAGAATCTCTTTCAAAATAAAATAAACATTCACAACATAATTAGTATCCCAAAATATTTGTTTAAAAAATAAAAGAAACTCTCAAAATAGAATCATCACGTGACCATGAGAACTAGAATCTGAACATTAGTGTCTTAAAATAAGAGACGCTATTAAAATAAGGAGTATCTCAAAATAAGAGAAGCTCTTTCAAAATAAAATAAACGTTCGCAAAATAATTAGTATACCAAAATACTTTCAAAATAAGAGAAACTCTAAAAATAGAATCATCACGTGACCATGAGAACTTTTATCTGAACATTAGTGTCTTAAAATAATTAGTGTTACAAAATAAGAGAAGCTATTAAAAGAATGATTCGCTCAAAATAAGAGAATCTCTTTCAAAATAAAATAAACGTTCGCAAAATAATTAGTATCCCAAAATACTTTCAAAATAAGAGAAACTCTAAAAATAGAATCACGTGACCATGAAAACTTTTATCTGAACATGAGTAGTGTCTTAAAATAATTAGTGTTACAAAATAAGAGAAGCTATTAAAAGAAAGATTCGCTCAAAATAAGAGAATCTCTTTCAAAATAAAATAAACATTCACAGCATAATTAGTATCCCAAAATATTTGTTTAAAAAATAAGAGAAACTCTCAAAATAGAATCACGTGACCATGAGAACTAGTATCTGAACTTGATTAATATCTTAAAATAAGAGACACTATTAAAATATGGAGTATCTCAAAATAAGAGTAGTTCTTTCAAAATAAAATAAATGTTCGCAAAATAATTAACATCCCAAAATACTTTCAAAATATGGGAAATTCTCAAAATAGAATCATCACGTGACCATGAGAACTAGTATCTGAACATGATTAATGTCTTAAAATGAGAGATATTAAAATATCTCAAAATAAGAGCTCTTTCAAAATAAAATAAATGTTGGCCAAGTAATTTGTATCCCAAAATGCTTGTTTCAAAATAAGAGACTCATATAACTCACAATATCAGATATATGCCAGATATGATAATTTTTTTTTTTTTTTAGTTTCTCCTTATTGAGATGCTAACTCACTCACTATTGAGACAAATTACTTTATTCTTAATTATTAGTCATTATTTCCAAAAAGTTTCAAACTATTAAGACTTACTCGATCTTTTTCTTCGCTTTGTCACCTGTGGGCTTCCGTATTTTTCAGTGGAGCGTCAATCACAATAAATGACGTAGAGATATTTACACTTTAATGCATCAGAAATAATAATCCAACACTGAAAGTATTTGTTGATAATACTGATGAACTTTAATTTAACATTGTGAATGCAGGAATGTAAACAACAATAAACAACAACTGAATGAGCAAACAACACAAACCATCTAAAACATGAACAAACTAAATGTGAGCGTATTAAACTTCATTGAATCATAAAGTATTCAGAAACTCTCGTACCTCCAGATTAACGACAGGTTACATTTAATTAGTTTCACCTGAAGTTTATTCAACGTTAAATATATTTTTTAAGCGATGAAGCCGATTCTGGCATCTTGAAAAGTTTCACTCGCATGTAAAAACATGTGTCACTTAGTTTATTAAGTTCGTCAGCTAAACTAAAATGAGCCAGCTAAAGTAGTTATCCAGCTAAAGTAAAGTTAGTCAGCTAAAATAAAGTTAGCCAGCTAAACCAAAGTTATCCAGCTGAAGTAAAGTTAGCCAGCTAAAATAAAGTTAGCCAGCTAAAGTAAAGTTATCCAGCAAACTAACTAAAGTGGTTCTTGGCGACATCAACGACTTCACAAAGCGACTTCACCGCTCTAGAAACAATATTCATTGATATCTAAATTATAAATTACGTAAATTCCTGTTCTGAAATTGGTTGATTTAAAAGTTCTCTACATGTTGTTGTTGTTGTTTTTAAAGCAACCAACAACCTCACACTGTTCCTTTAATTAACAGCTTCAGAGGATCTGGATCCATCGCGGATTACCCCGCAAAATAAACTGACATTAAACTGGAAGCCGTCGGCTTTGTTTTCAAACAGAAAGAGAATTCAGCGACGGAAGGATCTTTCACAACCTGGCAACCCAGACGTTGGCATTAATAACGGCTAACCGATCCATAGTACATTATTTATTAAACATTAATACATATTACGAAAAAATTATATTAATACTTCCTCATTAGACACGGTAACAAAAAAGGGAAATAATATTTTGTATTTTAACAGAATTCAACGCCTTGAATTTAGGCCGTAAATGTTTGTTTATATATATAGCTGCATGTCTTTGGGCCGTGGGAGGAAGCGGGGGAGGGTTTCAGACGCTTTCATAGACTGAACGTTAAAGATGAGAAAAAATCCACGTTTTATATTTTACGTTTGTCCTTTTTTTAAACAGGGTAGGACCAATACAACCAGAGGAGTCGCCCCCTGGTGGTCAGTAGAGAGAATGCAGCTTTAACACAACATATTTTTTAAATTTTTTGCTTCAACTCTCGAGTTGCTTTAAACTGCCGATCTCTGTAGATCTGACGGCATCGTTCCGTTTTGACGTGGAGCGTCTCGGTAGCCGAGCGGCGGCGGCGCCCGTTCGTTTCTTGTAAATCTTCAGTCGCTGTCGCTCTCCAAGTTCACGTAGCGGTTGTCCTCCCCCTCGTCCTCCACAAAGCGCGGTCCTGAAGGCCGAACCACGGGAGAGTTACAGACGTCACTCGAACGCAGCGAGACGGCGGACAATCGAATCAAAGGCGGAACCGCCGCACGCTCAGCTCTCACCGTCCGGGGTTCTGTCCTCGTCTTCGTCCTCGTCGATGTGCTCCGTGTCGTAACTCACAAAAATATTCTGGAGGGGAACAAATGATTTTAAAGAATTCGCATTCTGTTAAAACCTATGTATTTCTGCCGGGGTTTGAACGTGGGGCACCACCTTGCTCCGGAGGAGTCGATCCCAGTGGCCCGGCACTCCTTTGGCCAGTTTGAGCACCGGCTCGTTGGACTTCATCTCCCAGCTGCAGCGCTCGACGGCGACGTCGCCGTGAAGCAGCAGGTCGGCTCTGTAGGCCCGACCGTTGGCTCTGCAACTGAACACAAGGGGGGGGAGAGAGTTAACCAGGAAGACATGCGCTAAAGCTGCATTCTCTCTCCTGACCACCAGGGGGCGACTCCTCTGGTTGTATAGAAGTCTATGATTAAAGAAGCAGACAGACCTGTAAACGACTCTGTCGGCGTAGAAGTCACAGCGCTGGCTCTCCGGGTTCCTCAGCTTCACCGTCACGATGGCGGAGTCGGGCGTCTGGTACCAGCGGGCCGGAGGGTGGAAGCTGGAAAACAAACGCACTCGCAGTTCAGCTCTAAAAGGAACTAAATCAACGTATTAGGATGTAATCATTTGCAAAGAATTCTAATCTGAAGTCACAGACTCTTTAAAAAGGAAAGTTACGTATGCAACGGCGGGTCTATGAACCCTGGATTACCGCCACAGGCATCCAGTGCTAAGCTAAACTAAACTAAACTAAGCTCCGCCTCTAACGGTCAGGAAGGATGAAAACTCCTCGTCTTATTTAAAGAAACAAACATTAAAATGGCCGTCACAGTGACGCAACACGTTTTCCATGAAAGCTCAGTTTTATTCATCAAATGATTTGCAAAATTAATATAAAATAGTCAAGACACAAGGTGAGAAACAATGATTGTTATTGTAAATATTAATAATGTTCTTTAAACTTGTGGCTCAAAGGAAGGTCAGTTTTATAGCTTCTCTCACCAGCATAACTGTTTTCAGCTGCGCTCACATAAAAAGGGTTTTCTACCCCTCCGCTTGTCTTCTAAGGCACAAATTTAAAGCGTCCCCCTCGAACAAATAAACAAAAAAACAATATCTGAAGACCAACTTCATCATTTCAGGACGGAGGGACTCACGTCACGAGCGTCTCAGCTGACTCCAGATCAGCCGGGCGGGCGGCTCCCAGACACGCAGTAGCCTGGCCGGCCAGCAGGGGGCTCTGCACCACGCGGAGTTTGGCTGCCGGTGGCGTTTGCGGCGCCGATGCCGGCCTCAGCGGCTCGAGCTGCGGCAGGTCGTCCAGAACCTCGGCGTCGACCCCGCCCCCCGGAGACGGCGGGCCGCCCCCCGACCTGCAAAACGACAGACAGCGCCGCTCCGTTCAGACTTCTGGACTTCACTCGGTCCACTACCGGGCCACTTCGGTGCTCACTCGGAGACGGGGCCCTCCTCGGGGCCCTCCTCGGGGCCCTCGTGGCAGAGCGCCCTCAGCAGGTCCAGGTGCTGCTGGTTGCCGACGGCCATGCCGGTGCTCAGGATCTCCGCCCGCACGCTGTACTCGTTGATCACCGTTTTCATATCTGGAAGCTGCGTCACACACACCTGGGAACACAGGAGAGGACCAAGAATAACTCATCGGTACATTTAGAGACAGCTTTACTTTTACTCTAGTATGGTTTTGGGTACTTTATACACAACTATATATGTGTGTGTGTGTGTGTGTGTGCTCACCATGGGATCCACGAACACCGTGTTCCCCAGACTGAACACGGCTCTGGCTCGGTGCTGCCGGCCTCGGATCCTCTGGTTGATCGCTCTGGTGACCTGCGAGACGAGTCACACGACCCGGTCACATAACGGATGTCTTCTGCTCAAGCCTGCAGGTTTAATGCTGGGTGTCGCTTTAAAACAGTATATATATATATATATATAGAGCCCCCTACACTGACCTCATTACCCAATACATGGAATAAAAAGCTATATTTTTACCAATAGCAAAGAGTCTGGGATGTGCAGCAGGGTACTTATTCTTTTATTTAGCCTATATTTATTTATTCAACCTTTAATTTATCCTTTATTTAACTTTTTATTTGACCTTTAATTAACATTTATTTTGCCTTTTTTTTAGCCTTTATTTAACCTTTTTTAAATGTTTTTATTTAACCTTTATTTAACACTGTAGATTAATCGTATTTCTAGTAAACCAGTCGTTTAATAATAACAAACGGCTGCAATGTAAAAGTTTCATGATTAAATACCATAAAACACAGGAATGTAAAACAGCGTAAACAGGTTAATACGTTCTTAAGCAAAATCTTATCAAATATATATGACGTACATTTCACTTTTATTTCCAGTACACGGCTCTCTGTCCACATTGAACATTTATTTTATTTCACCTTTAAATTCTACCAAACTTTCGTAAAAAAAAAATATATGCTGAAAATAAAATAAAAAAATTGAAGAAATTCTCGAATTTAATCCGATGTAATCACTTTAATTCAAATATTTGAATATTTTTTGGGGCATATAAAATAAAATATGAAGTTTGAGATGAATAAATGACATTTGGGTCAAAGATGAATTTACTTTCGTCTCACAGTAAAAGTGACGACCTCATTGGGGGTCACGAGGTCACTAGCGGGGAAGGAATAGAGGGTATCTAACAGGCGGGGGTGCGTTGCACCTTGGGGTGCCAGTCGGTCTCGCCGTCGGCCGGCTGGACCCGGCACACCACGACCTCCACGGCCTGGCCGGGCAGCGAGTGGAACCGCTCCGGCAGCTGCAGCACCTGGTGGGACTTGACCTGCGCCTCCTTCCCCACGTCCAGGAACAGAGCCTCCACGCTGAAGAACAGGCGGTCACCCCGAGGCGGCACAGAGAGGAGCTTCACCCTGAGGAGGAGATATGAGGAGGAGACAGGAGATATGAGGAGACCAGAGATATGAGGAGACAGGAGATATGAGACAGAGATATGAGGAGACCAGATATGAGGAGACAGAGATATGAGGAGACAGAGATATGAGGAGACCAGAGATATGAGGAGACCAGAGATATGAGGAGACCAGAGATATGAGGAGACAGAGATATGAGGAGACAGAGATATGAGGAGACAGAGATATGAGGAGACAGAGATATGAGGAGACCAGAGATATGAGGAGACAGAGATATGAGGAGACCAGATATGAGGAGACAGGAGATATGAGGAGACAGGAGATATGAGGAGACAGGAGATATGAGGAGACCAGAGATATGAGGAGACAGAGATATGAGGAGACAGAGATATGAGGAGACAGAGATATGAGGAGACAGAGATATGAGGAGACCAGAGATATGAGGAGACAGAGATATGAGGAGACAGAGATATGAGGAGACCAGATATGAGGAGACCAGAGATATGAGGAGACAGAGATATGAGACCAGAGATATGAGGAGACAGAGATATGAGGAGAGAGATATGAGGAGACAGGAGATATGAGGAGACAGAGATATGAGGAGACCAGAGATATGAGGAGACAGAGATATGAGGAGGAGACCAGAGATATGAGGAGACAGAGATATGAGGAGACAGAGATATGAGGAGACCAGAGATATGAGGAGACAGATATGAGGAGAGGGTGCTTCTTTTAGTTAACCTTTATTTAACCTTTGATAACTAACCAGCCACCTCATTTAATAAAGACACCTAGAAGAAGCTCACTAGTTACTCTGCTCCACTAACTCACTACCCGTCTAACTCACTGACTACCCGTCAAACTCACAAACTACCCGTCAAACTCACAAACTACCCGTCTGACTGACTACCCGTCTAACTCACTAACTACCCATCTAACTGACTACCCGTCTAACTGACTACCCATCTAACTCACTGACTACCCGTCTGACTGACTACCCGTCTGACTAACTACCCATCTAACTGACTACCCATCTAACTGACTACCCATCTAACTCACTGACTACCCGTCTGACTGACTACCCGTCTGACTAACTACCCATCTAACTGACTACCCATCTAACTCACTGACTACCCATCTAACTGACTACCCGTCTAACTCAGACTATCCGTCTGACTACCCATCTAACTCACTGACTACCCGTCTAACTGACTACCCGTCTAACTAACTACCCATCTGACTGACTACCCGTCTGACTGACTACCCATCTAACTCACTGACTACCCGTCTAACTGACTACCCGTCTAACTGACTACCCATCTAACTCACTGACTACCCGTCTGACTGACTACTCGTCTAACTGACTACCCATCTAACTCACTGACTACCCGTCTGACTGACTACCCGTCTGACTGACTACCCGTCTGACTGACTACCCGTCTAACTCACTGACTACCCGTCTAACTCACTGACTACCCATCTAACTCACTGACTACCCGTCTGACTGACTACCCGTCTGACTGACTACCCGTCTAACTGACTACCCGTCTGACTGACTACCCGTCTAACTGACTACCCGTCTGACTGACGACCCGTCTAACTGACTACCCGTCTAACTGACTACCCATCTGACTCAGACCTGTGGAAGGCCTGGTCCTGCTGCACGGCGTAGACTCCGCCCTCCAGCAGCTCCGTGGCGGCAGGTTTCCCGTTGGCGTGGAAGTGAGCCTCCATCTGGGCCGCCATGGCGCCGAAGCCGCCGCCCCCCTCCTCCTCCTTCTGGACCAGGCGGCCCCAGAACACCGACGCCGTCTTCACGTGGAGGGGCACGAACTGCAGGGGGCGCCGCACGCAGCGCTTTAGTTCACGCCCACGGCGAGTTAAAACGATTAAAACTGGGGAAAGTACAAAAGTAGAAAGTACTTCTATGAGTCCGGAGGCCGGCAGCGCCGACCGGTCCAGCTGGGGGACGAAGCGATGGCGGTCGGGACAAGAGGCGCCGGCTCTGTGGGACACAGAACCACCTGGAGGATCATTTGGGTTCAACCAGAACACACGGAGGCCGAGGACCGGAAGGCTCCTGAGGTGACAGCTGAGTTTTACCCATGAGCCTTTGAGGTTAATCGTATTCTAGTAAACTAATTGTTGAGTTAATAATCCTCCTTCAGGACAGACGGACATGAACGCAATGCAAATGATTCATGCATAAAATACCACAAAATACCCAGGAAGGTCCATTCATCCATTACATTTCATTAGCCTTTATTTAGCCTTTTATTTAGCCTTCATTTAACATTTATGCAACCTTTTATTAACATATATTTAACGTTTAATTGAGGCTTTATTCAACATTTTATTAACATTTATTTAATATTTATTCAACCTTTTATTAACATTTATCTATTGTTTAATTTAGCCTTTATTTAACCTTTTATTTAGCCTTTATTAAATATTTATTCAACCTTTTATTAACATTTATCTATTGTTTAATTTAGCCTTTATTTAACCTTTTATTTAGCCTTTATTAAATATTTATTCAACCTTTTATTAACATTTATTCAACGTTTAATTTAGCCTTTATTTAACCTTATCAAATACATATTATGTACATTTCACTTTTATTCCTCGTGCACAGAACTCTGTCCACAATAACCATTTATTTTAAATTCTACCAAACCTAAATTATTTAAAAATAAAATGCTGAAAATAAAACCTTTTTCATCGTATTATTCAATTCTATATAAATTGATTGACTTGTGCATGTTTTGTGAGTTTTAATCAGTTCATCCTCAATTTGAAGAAATTCCCTAATTTTATTTAATTTATTTTGCTCCACAGAGGAGATCCTCTCTGGGTGTAGAGACGTTTAGAGTGAACCTGAAGACCGCGCTGAGGGATTCATCTTTATGGTCATATTTACATATTTGTTAATACCTTTAAATTCTATTTTAACAATGAAAGAAAGAACATTTTTGAGTTTTTCCACAGAAACTTCTCAGATCTCAATACGTTCTTCCGACAGAATAACTAACGGGTCGACCCGTCTGGTTTGGACCCGCTGACCTGCAGACGCCGAAGCTCTTGAGGTAGCCGCATAGAGGCCTGTCGGTCTTCTGGTCCTCGCGGGCCTCGTAGACCCTGCGGGCGAAGACCAGCAGCTCGGGGGGCAGCGGGGCGTTGGTCCTCTCCAGGTAGCGCAGGACGCCGACCACGTGACCGGCGTTCCTCTCGGAGATCAGCAGAACCGAGCGGACGCCGCGGGCGGGCGGCCGCCCCGTCGAGTCCTCGGGGGGGACCTGCGGGTCAGAGCGCGACAGCGTGAGGGGTTGTGGGTTTTTTCCGAGGCGGCGTTGGTTTCTCGGCGGCGTGCGGCGGCGCTCACTCGTGCGGAGAGGTTCCTGAAGCCGTCGGCCATGCAGGAGAGACGCACGCCGAACTGCTTGGGCGACGGCGGGAAGCCGTAGTGGACGACGCAGGTGGCGTCTCGGACGCCCAGACACCTCAGGCACTCGCTGGTGGTCACTGGGGGTCAAAGGTCAAACACGGCACGACCGAACGGTTACGTCTTAAAATCAGGGGTCATGCACATGTCGACCAGTAGGGGTACGACTTTAAAACTCATTTCCATGACCAAAATTCTTTTTTAATGTCGGTAAGAAAATGTTGTTAAACTAACAACGAGAATTCAGGGATGACCGTCACTGATTGGTCCAACACGCACACACGCACACGGGCGCACACGCACACACACACACACACGTGGGTTTACCCAGAATGACGTGCGTGCCGGGCCCGATGTCTTTCCTCCACTGCTGCATGACGACGTCAAACTGGTGCGTTAACCCCTCGTGGGTCTTGAGACAGAAGGCCGACTTGTTGCTCACCACCTGCAGGTCGGAGGAAACGGGAAGCGGGTCCATTGTGAGGAGGACCGGTTCCCTGCATCGGGTGAAAGGTGCATGGAGAGAGAAGGTCATGACCTTGAACACGTCTTCAACCTCCTCAGCAGAGTTGGCTACGATGAGAGTCTTCTGGCCCTCATCGGGGTTGAAATCCAACGCGCTCAGCATCACCGTCGCCTTGTTGCTCTCTAGAGTCATGAGGATGATCTGGAGGGAGAAGAACAGATCCTGGACCTGATCCTGGACCCGATCCTGGATCCGATCCTGGACCTGATCCTGGACCTGATCTTGGGACCTAATCCTGGACCTGGACCTCATCCTGGGACCTGATCCTGGACCCGATCCTGGACCTGATCCTGGACCTGATCTTGGGACCTAATCCTGGACCTGGACCTCATCCTGGGACCTGATCCTGGACCTGATCCTGGTCCGCGGTGAGACTGACCTGCTGCACGTTCCCGTAGAGAGCGGCTTCCTCGGGCGCGGCCACCACGATGCACGGGCACGGCATGTGATTGGCTACCAGAGCCTCCATGTGACCGGTCCACCGCGTCGCCACGGCGACAAGCTGCTGGGGGCAGGAGCCCATCTCCTCGCCGGAGGTCACCTTCTGGAAATGCTGCAAGATGGTGGCCATCTGACGGGAGAACGTTTCCATGAATAAATGAAATGTACATAAATATAAACAACTTTTAAGAGAGGATGAAGGGCGAGGTCACCTGGTCCGGGGCGAGAGCGAAGAGCCGGTCGGCCTCGTCCAGCACCAGGTGGGAGAGACGCAGGAACAGGAAGCAGTGAGACGCCAGCAGACGCACCAGACTGAAGGGAGTGGTCACCAGCAGCAGGCCTGAGAGTATCAGAAGCAATGCATCATGGGAAGAAGAAGAAGAGGAACACGAAGATGATGAGGGAGAAGAAGAACAAGAAGAAGATAAGAGAGAAGAACAAGAACAAGAAGGGGAAGAACAATAAGATATAGAAGAAGATGAGATAGAAGAACAAGAGGAAAAAGGAGAACAAGAAGATGATGAAATAGAACAACAACAACGAGAGGAAGGAGAAGAACAAGATGATGAGATAGAAGAACAAGAAGAAGGAGAAGAACAAGAAAATATAGAACGAGAACAAGAAGATGAGATAGAAGAGCAAGAACAAGAAGAAAAACAAGAAGAACAAGAACAAGAAAAACAACAAGAACAAGAAGAGATAGAAGAACAAGAAAAACAAGAAGAAGAAGAACAACAACAACCCGCTCACAGTTCTTGGGGATGGTGGTGTTGTGGGCGTGTCCCTTGACCCCGAGCAGCAGGCTGATTGGCTGCAGCGCGGCGGCGGCCTTCGTCTCGTCCAGCAGGTCGTAGACCGCCTGCACCTTCTGCCAGCCGGGGCACAGCAGCACCGCCACGGGCTGCACCGCCACGTTTAAACAAGAGACGACAACAACAACAACAACATGTTGACGACGACAACGCCGCCGCTCTCACCCCCGCCGCGCTGGAGGTGAGGGAGGTGAAGATGGAGTTGAGCAGCATGTGGCTGAGCAGCGGGGCGACGTAGCCGAGCGGCTGGTCGGCGTCGGGCGACACCACGGCGACGTTGCACCCTCGGGCGACGGCCGGCCAGGCGTAGCGGTCGGCGGCGGACGGGGCGCCGTACGACTTCCTCCTGAGCACCTGGGGGGGGGGGGGGGGGGGGTTACCCAGCGCAAGAACAACAAGAAGGAAAAACAACATCAAGAAGAACAAGTAGACGGTTGCTACGGGTTACCGAGCGCAGGGCGTCCGTGATGGGGGCGTCGTCCAGGCCGCTGCACGGCGTCACCGGGAGGGCAGAGTGCACCAGAACCCCCCCCCAGGTCCGGGCGGGGTCACCGGAGGCCTGAGGCACACGAGAGTTATTATAATATACAACGTGCGGGAGTCACACACAGAGACAGAGACACACACACACACACAGAGAGACACAGAGACACACAGAGACACACACAGAGACACAGAGACACACAGAGACAGAGACACACACACAGAGACACACACACACACAGACACACACACAGAGAGAGACACACACACACACACACAGAGCTGAAGGAACCTTTAGACTCTTGGAACAATAATTCTTGAGAGAGAGGTGCCTTCTGGGAAAAGAAGTCCTCACTGAACTACAGTCTCTGGGTTCGGTGGAGGAGACCTACCTCGGCGTCCGTGGCGTCGGGGTCGTCGCTCGGCGGCTCCGGGTTCAGCCACTGCAACAGACTGGAGACACAGAGCGGGTCACAGAGCGGGTCACACCCAGAACCGGAGCCTGACGGGGGGGCGGTCCACTCCACTCACCGTGAACGGGCTCGGTCCTCTTTGGTCCTCCACGGCTTCTCTGAGGACCCCACCGACGCACCCACACTGAGGAAACACCACAGAAGAAGAAGATCGGCTCAGACACACGCACACAGAAGGAGGAGAAGAAGGATAGGAAGAAGGAGAAGAAAGAGGACAAGAAGAAGAACACTCACCTGGTTTCCTCCTCCAGACTCTCACCTCCAGTTTCACTCGTCCTGCCGACATCAAGCCAAAGAACAACGTTACAAAACCAGCAGCTGGTTCAGGGGATCAGCCTGATGCGTTCAGGGACACGGAGTAGCGCACGGGTCTGCTAACACGGGTATGCTAACACAAGGATGCGTTCAGGTGTCACGAGGATGCGTTCAGGTCCCCCCCCCCCCCGTAGATCTCACTCTTCCTGTGCTGTGGTCGTCTCTCCGGCTCCACGCTGACTCACCTGGGACCAAACAAAACAGAACGATACAGACGTATAAACGGCTAAAAGATAACGAGATGGATATCAACCCGAGAGGAACTCACGGTGGGCGCCGCCGGCTCGCCGTCCGCCGGGTTCAGGAACTTCAGGAACCTTTCGGGGAACGCAGAGCGCTCCGTCAGCATCGACCAATCACGTGAGACTCGTGATGTGACGAGGACTCACCTGAACAGACTGAGGTTCTTCTTCAGAGACGCAGCCAGAGACGAGTCACTGAGGGACAAGGGATGGTTCTATTATTAAGAAATGAGACATAAAGCTTCATAATATATAGTTTATATTAATATAAATGAGACAAAGCTTCATTATATATAGTTTATAATAATAAATGTGTATAAATGAGGCATAAAGCTTCGTAATATATTATTTATATTAATAAATGAGTCTCACCTCTCTGCAGCAGCGTTGGGGCCGTGCTGCTGGTCCGTGACCGTTGACCCGCTGCCTTGCTCGGAGGCCTCCAGCTTACGTTGTTGTCCGAAGCTCGGGAAACCGTCTGAGAAGAAGACCTGTCAATCACGTCGTAGCCCCGCCCCTAAAGCCCCCCCCTCCCCTTTATGGAGTCCGTTTGAATTACCATGCTTAATAAACGCAAACAGCGTTGACAGTTATAATCAGGCATGAAAACGGGTCAGGGGTGAAAAAGGTGAGGAGGATAGGCGCGCGGGGGGGGGGGGGTGACTTCCACGAACATCGATGTTGGACGTTGTATGATAATCTATAGGTCCTTCATTCTGACACCAAGTCAGTGATCGGGCCCTATAATAATAGTAATATTGTGTATAATATGGTCATTCATGAACCAACTTCCTTTTTTTTGGCGTGAACAAGTCTTCAAGTCTTGAGCTCTGCTGAGCCTCGAGTCTGTTCCTGGAGTCTGTTCTGCCTCTACCTGGTTGTCACGATCTTCTATACCATACCTGCCATAAATATCATGATACAATACCATAAAAACAGTCTACCATAAATAAGATACTGGTATATTTATCTATAATAGTAATAAATAAAATATCTGTATGGTTCACTTTTTACCAACTTTTTCAACACTTAACAAATGGCAGTAATATTAGTATTAATACAGCAAGATATGAATGAAACTACATGGAGCCATCATAGCATTGATGATCCACTATGAGGCCGTTAGTCTGTATCTGACCAGAGGATACACAGTTCATCAGGATGAGCAGCTGTAGAGTTACAGAACTTTACAGACTGAACTTAAACATTTCACTTCTGGCATCTTTTTTAATTTTTAATTTTAAAGCCGAAAATTCCGCCACTTAACGCCCCTCGCTGTGAGCGCTGCGCTGCGCGTGCAAACAGCTTGACACGGAGCAGCGCGTGCGCTCTGATCGCTCTTTTAATGAAGTATTGAGACTAAAAATATGCTAAATCACATCGCTCTTAACGTACGGGTACTTTGTTAGCATCGCTACACCGTGCAGCGCGACAGCAGCAGAAGTAGCGTCTAACATTCAAGCTAACCTAAACCACCAAACGCTGAAGACATCTTGACGCTGATTGGCCGAGACGCGACACGTCCCATCAAAGATGTTTTATTGCGAAGAGCACCACTCCACACTTTCTCTGCGTCCCACTCCATAAACGCCGGCCGGCCAATTGACCCCCCCCCCCTAAACCAAAACAAAAACTCTTCGGATCTACACGATTCACGTAAGTCACCTATTTTGGTTTCAAAACGGCGAATTTCGCCGAAAGGTGAGGGATTCTCATGCCTGTATAATAATATAATAATAATAATAATCATTTATTTTATATAGTTATGACGATGCAACTTGAACTAACCCCCCCCCCCCCCCGAAACAGGAAGTAGTATTACGGGGAGCTCGGGTGGTCCGTGGCGTGGGCTTCATGGCGGTCTGGGTCAGGACGCTGGAGGCCAGCATGACGGGCCGGCGGTCCACCTCCTCCAGAGCGCCGCTGTAGTACGCGAACCTCTTGGCCACGAGGTCGTCCTTCACGCAGATCTGGAGGAGTTAAATAAACGAGGAGATGGCGTCATACCCACGTTGACCAGCAGGGGGCAGACTCAAACAGATTCACACCAACTAACACTTTGTTTAGATCTCAGCATCTGAAGAAGTGAGTGAAAATGTTGGTTTAGTAATGAGAATTCAGGGATGACCAACACACACACACACACGGAGAAACACTCACTCACACGGAGAAACACACACAGACAGAGAAACACACACAGACAGAGAAACACACAGAGACATGGAGAAACACACACACACACAGAGAAACATACACACACACAGAGAAACACACACACACCAGAGAAACACTCACACATAGACACACACACAGATACAGACAAACACACACACACACACAGAGAAACACTCTCTCACACACACACACATGGAGAAACACACACACACACACACACAGAGAAACACTCTCTCACACACACACACACACACACACGGAGAAACACACAGAGACACGGAGAAACACACACACACAGAGACACACTCACACAGAGAAACACACGGAGAAACACACACACACAGAGAAACACACAGAGAAACACACACACATCAGAGAAACACTCACACACAGAGAAACACTCACAGACACAAACACGGAGAAACACACACAGAGATAGACATACACACAGATCCACGCAAGAGACACACACACACACACAGAAACAAACACACACAGATACAGATAAACACACATGAATGAGAGACAATAGATTAGAAGAATACACATTGAGGCCTCCTCGGTCGTGGTGCGTTCACTTGCAGTGGGAGCATTCTCATATTTAGAGCTTCTTCCCTTTGACAGCATGTGACTAGAACACCTGTCGGCTCACCTTGACGCCGCCCACCGTCACGTACAGCTCCACGCCGGTGGAGCCCGGCAGCGCCTCCAGCAGCACGGCCTCGGTGAGCGTCGACGCTGGAGGGGGGGGGGCTTTAGTAAAGATGGCGGGCGGGGGTTCAGGCACCTGTGTGGACTCACCTTGCAGCAGGCTGTGCAGGTAGAGCGTGGCGGAGCTGTCCCACTGAGAGCAGCGGCTGCAGGAGACAAACACACCGAGCTTTATGTTTTTGTGTTTATGCGTTTATGTATTTATATTGATGTCTGACAAAAACATGACAACATTTAGGATTTAAACTAACAATGAGAATTCAGGGAGGACCACTGATCCAACACACACACAGAAACACAGAGACACACACACACACACACAGAGAAACACACACAGACAGAGTGACACACAGATACACACGCACAGAGACACACACAGAAACACACAGACACAGAGACACACACACACAGAGAGAGAAGCACACACACACACAGAGACACACATACACAGAGACACAGAAACACACACAGAGACACACACACACACACTCGCACAGAGACACACACAATGAGAGAGACACACACACACACATATAATATATATATATGTGTGTGTGTGTGTATTTATATTGAGATAGAAAAGTCCATCTCACATGAGCCCGGCCTCCTCCTCGTAGACGGACACCCGGAGGGTCGTGGGTTTGATTCCCGCCAGTTGGAACCTCCTCACCCAGAACGGCAGCTGGAGGAAGCTCGGCGCGGCGACTCGGATCCTGGAGACGACAAAACACGACGGCGAGAAAAGACCGAAACCGCCGTAAAACGTCTTAATTTCACTCGTTTCTAATGATTACTGCCAGAGAAAAAACAGTTGCACTTTGTTAATAATATTGAATGAATAAAAAGATGATGGAAGTAAATATAATTACAAATATGTAGTTTTTAAAATAGCTGATAAGATAAGATACTCTTTTCTATTTTTTTAAAATATTGGGCATTTTTATTATTATTCTATTCATTTTTTATTCTTCATTTTTTTTTTTTTTTAATATTGTGAATTCTTCCACTTTTGTATATATATCGTGCATTGTTATATATTTCTTAAATATATTGTGCATTTTTTTAATCTATCCTATTTGTTGCATATATATATATATATATAAATATTTTGCTTTTTCTATATTTTTTAGTGCTGTATGTAGCTAAATAAATAGCAAATAAATTGTATAGTGTTTTTAAACACTATCTTTTCTATTTTTTTGAGATTGTGCATTTTTATTTTTATATAATTCTTTTAGTTTATTCTATTTTTGTACTTTTTAAAGATATATTTAACTTTTCTCTCACAAATATGTAAAAAAAATCATATATAAAAGAAATAAAGAAATGAAAAAGGCGCCGTGTGGACTCGGGCCTTTCTCCTGAATCACACGAGTGTTCGGAGGCTTTTCTTTGAACGACGACAGACTCGTCCTGTATTTGGGGTGAGGAGGACCGACAGGGTCCTGGTCCTGGTCTTACTTGTCTGAGGGGACGATGAGTCGCTCTCCCTGGTCCACCAGGAGACAGCGAGCCTGACAGGACACGGAGTCCGTGAAGATGGACTCCACCACGGCCCGGCACCACGACTTCATCACCGACCAGTACACCACACACACCTGAGGGGGGGGCGGAGCTTTCCATGACCTTCCATGAATTTTACAATTTTTCAATACATTTCCATATATTTTCTTGACATTTTCCATGAATTTTCCAGGACTTGAAACTAAATGTCCACGTCCAAACATTTTTATTTAAATCTCGGTGCATAAATAAAAAAAGTGAGAAAATGTAGTATTTCAAACTAACAATGAGAATCCAAAAAAAGACAATAAATTACCTTCAATGACTCAAATGAATGACACAACAGATTCATTAAAAGAATAAAATGTATGTTTTTTCAGTTAAGGTGTCCGTGTAAGAGAACCCGGCAGGCGTTACCTGTCCCTCCTCCAAGGCGGCGGGCTTCAGCTGGCGAGGGTCCCGCGTGAGGTCGTGGTAGAAGAGGTTCATCTGAGCCAGCAGCCGGTCGTACTGGTCAGAGGGACCCTGGACCACCCGACCCCAGAGACAGGACGGGTTCTCAACCTGCAGAGGAGAACCGTTACACACACACACAGAGAGACCCTGGACCACCCGACCCCAGAGACAGGACGGGTTCTCAACCTGCAGAGGAGAACCGTTACAGAGGAGGCTCCAGGACTGAGTCTGGTGTTACAGATGAACACTCACTCTTTGTTTTATTTACTATTAATGTTTTTTATTAATTACTTTTAATGTTTTTTATTACTTAATTTTAATGTTTTTCTTACTTACTTTTAATGTTTTTTATTACTTATTTTTAATGTTTTTTATTACTTACTTTTAATGTTTTTCTGACTTAATTTTTTAAATATTTTTTTAAGAAGTTACTTTTAATGTTTTTCTTACTTAATTTTTAAAATATTTTTTCTGACTTACTTTTAATGTTTTTCTTACTTACTTTTAATGTTTGTTCTTACTTACTTTTAATGTTTTTCTTACTTACTTTTAATGTTTTTCATACTTTGTATGTTTTTTATTACTAACTTTTAATGGTTTTATTGACTCACTTTTAATGTTTTTTAATGAATGAGGAGGTGGAAGCCCTAATTAATGGACTTATGTTACAGATGAACCCCTGAGGACATAATATTGGCCAATACATATTGAATTAGGACACTTTAATATCCATTATGTATATTTTTAATACAACAAGTGAAACATTAACAGACATTTTTCAATTAAATTCCTCATTATCTTAATTAAAAAAGCACTTTCCTTGTTTTGCCTCATCACAGTGGAAGCTACGTCTATAACACTGTTACACATTGTTTGCTTTGTTAGTTGACTTAATATTACTCTTCTTCTTTTGTTATTCCATTCTATTGTTTGTATATATATTGTGCATTTCTCTTATTTTTCTATCCTATTTTTGAATATATTGTGCATTTTTTACTATTGTTCTATTTGTTGTATATATTGTGACATTTTTGTATTCCTCTTTCCTATTTAAAAAAAATATATTGTGCATTTTTACTATTCTCTTGTTCATATATATTGTGCAATTTTACTATTATTATATCCTATATTTGTATATATTTTTGATATATTTTGTTTTGGATATATTGTGCTTTTTTTAATTATCCATCCCATTTGTTGAATATATTGGGCATTTTTATTCGACTTTTTTACATATATTTTACATTTATATTATAGCCTATTTTTTATATAGTGATTTTGTATTAGTCTTTTAAAATTATCAATCCTATTTTTTATATATATTGAGCATTCTTCTTCTTTTTTACATATATTGTATATAATTATTATATCCTATTTTTCTAATATAGTGATTTTTTATTCTTTTTTTTAAAATATAGTTTACTTCTACTGCTGTAGCTAACTAATTAAAAAGTAGTAATAAAGTAACTAACTATCTACGTTATAACCAGTTATTTAAATTGAGAGACATTAAAATAAAAGCCAGCAACGTGGTTCACGGTCTTCACCGCATCGTGGCGTTCACTGGCAGCGCGCGGACCAATTCACCGTTAATCAATAAGCAACCGTAACTTAAAAAACACTTACCGTCAAAATGGATATTTCCAGCATGGCGAGCGCGTGGCTTCCCTAAATTGACGGTGAAAGAAAACACAACCGGTGAGTCGAATAACTAAGATAAACGGCTAAAAAGCGTGAATGAGAGACACAACTTGGCGAAGCGGTTGGTATTTTGCACCCGAGACTAAACCTACTTTCCCGCGCATGGTCAGTAACGTCAGTTCACGTCAATTTACGTCAGCTGACGTCAACTTACGTTAGGTCACCGGCCGTCGTTGCGCTCGAAAACTTACAGAGGTGAAGCCGAAAATGGCGGCTGTTCTTTTTTAAATGTGATGTTTGATTTCCGGTTAGCTGAAGAAGCCGAGATAAAAACGTAGCTGTTTCTGAGCGTCTGACCGGAAGCAGGTCGGTGGATCGGCCTAAAGGGGAGGAGCTACGGAGACGCCTTTTCGGCCAATGGAAAGAGGGCGGTGCTGACGTCATGTATTTTATCAAATGTATTTTACTCTATTAATGTCAATTATAACAAATTAACAGGGTGTGAATCGGGAATGTACAAAAAATAATAATTTCAGTCTAAAAAAATGTACATTTTAAAAATAACATTTAAATAATGTAATAAGACTCCTTAAGATCATACGGAGAGGCGTTCACTGACCTGTTTTAAAGATCAGACAACTAAATGTTACAGACCTGATTTCAGACACTTTTCATGACATAATGTTACTTTTTTTTACTTTTCATGATATATTTATAGTTTTTTATTTCTACATACTACGACTACATATTATAATATTATTTTATATTATATTTTGGACTTTTTTTACATTTCATATAATAATAATACTTTGTTGTACTTTTCATTACATTAGAATATTTTTTTTTAACTTTTAATATAATAATATTTGTTATACTTTCCAAGAAATATATTACTTTTTTATTTTTCAAGACGTAGTATTATATTTTTTCTTTTCGTGACATTACTTTAAAAAAAACTTTTCATGACATTACATTTTTTTCTTTTTATGATATGTTATATTACTTCCTTTTAAACTTTTCACGACATACTATAATATAATTTTTTTTTACTTTTCATGAAATATGTCTATTCATCATAATATTACTTTTCTTAACTTTTTGTGACATAAGACATAAAAACTTTTCACGACATACTATAATGTAATATTTTTTTTAGAAACTTTTCATGAAACATTGTCTTTTTTTTACTTTTCATGAAATTTGACTTTACATTACATTACTTTTCTTAATTTTTTGTGACATATGACTAACACTTTTCATGGCATACTATATATTACATTTTTTAACTTTTTATTTTAAGGACATCTATTATTATTTTTGACTTTACATTAAAATAATATTTGTTTACTTTTCATGCCATTTCTGACTTTTCATGACACATATTACTTTTAAATACTTTTCATGACATATTTGTTACTTTTTTTATTTTTCATGACATACTATTTTTTTTTTTTATTCTTCAGGATTTTTTTTTTGGTATTTACTTTACATATTATATTTGTATTCTTTTCATGATATCCATTCTCATCCGATTAATCCGGGGTCGGGTCTCGGGGGCAGCAGACCCAGACTTCTTTTGTACATATTGTGCATTTTATCTATTCTATTCTATTTTTACCTTCGCATTGAAAATGCAGAAGGTTATGTTTTGATCACCTTGTATTTATTTAATTGTATGCGTGTTATTTGCATAACTAAAAAAGTATTAAACCGAATCGCATGAAATTTGGTGGGATGATTGGTTATTATCCGGGGACCATTTGATTAGATTTTGGGATCGATCGGGTCAAAGGTTAAGGTCATGGAAAGGTCAAAATCTTCTTTTTACCATAGCACGGTCAATTTTTATCCAATTGGCATGCAACTAATGCCAAAATGTTCATAATTCAATGCCCAATCTTGTGATATGGGAAGGTTTGCGCTCTACCGAGTGCCCGTTCTAGTTTACATATATTGTGCTTTAAAAAAAAATATCCATCCTATTTGTTGTATAGAATGGGCATTTATTATTTTTACACATATTTTGCATTTTTATTATATCCTATTTTTTTATATAGTGAATTTTATATTATTCTATTTTTTACCCAGTGTGCTTTTTTAAATTATCTTTCCTATGTGTTGTATATATTGGGCATTTTTAATATTATATATTTTTTTATATCAATAAAGTCAATTTTGTATTAATCTTTTTTACATATATTGTACATTTTTATTATATTATATTTTTTATATTTGTGATTTTTTATTATTCCTCTCTTCCACTTTTGTATATAATGTGCATTCTTATTATTATATTTTGTACATATATTGTGAATTACACTTATTCCATCCTATTTTTGTTTATTCCTCTTTTCTATTTTTGAATATATTGTGCTTTTCTCACTCGCAACATTTCCCAGCTCATGTTGGGGGATCCTGAGGCGTTCAGGCCAACTGGGAGATATAACCCCTCCAGTCTCGTCGATCCCGGCCTCAGGTGTTCTGGTACCAGGTACACGTATGAGCCACCTTATGGTGCTTCTTATGGACAAACCGTGGCTAGCACAGAAGTCTTTATAGCACCCGACCCGATGCTTGTCCCTACGTTAAACTATTAATGACATAGTATAATAGTTTTTTTACGTTTCATTACATGTTGTCTTATTATTTTTCATGATATATTTGAATATATAATTTTTTTACTCGTCATGACATGACTAATATTTTTTTTAAAAATTAACATTAATTGACAAACCATTACTTTTCACAACTTTAAAATCCATTTCATGAAATGTTTTTACTTTTGAAGACAATTAAAACAATTTTAAATCATTAAAATAATGTCTTATACTTTAATGAAATACCCAACATTTTTTTTCAGGAAATACTTAAAACCACTTTTCACAATGTCTTAATTTATGAAATATTACATTTCATAACTAGTATTCTTTATTTCATATATTTGACAGCTTTTTACATAACTGTTTTTACTTTGGACATTTTATGACATACTGCAGTTGCATTCAGGAAGTGTAGGAAAGACGATGCACTACTTTTGATGCTCCACAGCATTTAGTCATCTTGAAACAACTGCCAGCCGATCATGTCGTTTTTAACTCTAGTGCTTTAAATACAATTCAGACTTTTTAGGAGCGCCACAGGGAGCAGTGCTCAGGCCCTTTATTCTGCCTCTAGTCTGGAACATCCAAAAGTTCTCAGTCTACTCACCAAGGGAAGCACCTTAAACTCATGACATCTTTTACTATATAACATTTAACTTTGAGACGTGTTTTTTTAACTTTACATGATTTGCAATAAATTAATTTTCTTACGTCATAGAACTTTTCAGGACGCATTATATTACTTTACATGACATTATATTTGTGACTTCTTTGGCATCATTTCTCAGATGTCTACTTCTCAATACGAGGACATCGGTGTCAGAAAAAATGAAGCAGACAAAAAAAGTAGAGCAGGTAAACATTTATTTGTGTAGATTATTTTAAACATATTTGAACAAAACGAAAAAGGCACAATAGAGAGAACAAAAGCAGAAACAACTAAAAGTCGATGTCTTGCCGCGTTGGTGTATTTATATATTACGACTGTTTTGACAGCAATTGTATTTTTCCAGGTTACATTTGAGCTTCAACAGAATAAAGTTGAGCAGTAATATTACGCAATCAGACAGGCTCCTCCCCCTCCGGCCTGGATCGCAGCATGCTCTGGAAAACAGTTAAAACACACATGAGTATTGGGATAATCACATGAAAAAAATCAAATTTCTCCATCAACAAAAATATTTCAGTACGGACAGAAATAAATAGACAATGACAGCACGCTTTCTATTTTGTACAACTTTATAAGCCGTGTGTAACTGACCATGTGGCCGACCGGCCTAGAGAGCCGGTCGGTGAATAGGAGCAGTCTTCACTCTAAGAGGACTCTAGCACACCAAGCCAACGAGTGATGTCGAGGTGAGACTCTAGTCTCTACGGGCACCGAACACACCGGAGGCGAAAGGAAAGAGACGTTACCATGGCAACCACGTGGCCGACGCGTCCTCGGAGCTTCGCGGTCTCCTTGGTCGTCTGTTGTGAAAAAAGAAGATGTGGTATCCATTAGAATAATCCATCACAGCCGGTTACACCAGGACGGCTCTAGAAGGTTTAACCACCGACATCACGATGACGTCACGATGACATCATCATGACGAACAGTCTGTAACTGACAAAGCGGCCGACTGGCCTACAGAGAACCAGCCGGTGAATTGAAGCAGTCTTCACTCTGAGAGGACTCTAAGCACACCAAGACGACGAGGCACGCCGAGGTGAGAATCCAGTCTCTCCAGGACACGTGCACGCTCACTTGTCTCTACATTAAAAGAGCGTGACATTTCTCATACAGAATATCTTCAGCCGGTAGATCTGACGGACGCCAACTGGCTCCGCCTTTTGTTTCAGGACGACATCATTGGTCAACACTCACGGAGCGCTCGGCATCCATGATGGCGGCCGGTCTTCTTGCCGTAGCGGAGCCCGGTCCGTTCCTCTTCAGACGGTGACGTCTCCTACCGACTTCACCCGAGTACTAAGTACCCAGGACGGCTGAGGAGACACAGGGAGGACGGACAGAAAGAAGAGACGGTCAACTGTCGTCTTTCCAGAGCGGGACGTAAACAAAGACTCCAGGACAGCTTTTTTTTAACGACTTTCTATCATGATAATCAAGTAATTTCTAATAATCTGAACATCTCTTTACAGCAACAACATGCAATCTAAATTAACCAGAGTGTTGAGATGACCATGAGACTTCACCAAAGAGGGCCTTAAACCATCAGCATGTTCCATGACATAATCACCAGTGACGAGCCGCGTGTAACTGACCATGTGGCCGACCGGCCTAGAGAGCCGGTCGGTGAATAGGAGCAGTCTTCACTCTAAGAGGACTCTAGCACACCAAGCCAACGAGTGATGTCGAGGTGAGACTCTAGTCTCTACGGGCACCGGACACACGGAGGCGAAAGGAAAGCGACGTTACCATGGCAACCACGTGGCCGACGCGTCCTCGGAGCTTCGCGGCCTCGGTCTCCTTGGTCGGCTGTTGTGGTGGAAAAAAAGATGATGTGGTATCCATTAGAATAATCCATCACAGCCGGTTACACCATGACGGCTCTAGAAGGTTTAACCACCGACATCACGATGACGTCACGATGACATCATCGTGACGAACAGTCTGTAACTGACAAAGCGGCCGACTGGCCTACAGAGAACCAGCCGGTGAATTGAAGCAGTCTTCACTCTGAGAGGACTCTAAGCACACCAAGACGACGAGGCACGCCGAGGTGAGAATCCAGTCTCTCCAGGACACGTGCACGCTCACTCTCTACAGACCACGTGCACGCTCACTGTAGAACACGTGCACGCTCACTCTCGTCTCTAGAACACGTGCACGCTCACTCTCTACAGACCACGTGCACGCTCACTGTAAAACACGTGCACGCTCACTATAGTCTCTAGAACTCGTGCACGCTCACTCTACAGACCACGTGCACACTCACTCAAGTCTCTACAGCAGAACAGACAAATACGAACGAACCGGAAACTAACCTCCATCAGTTTGTAAACACGGTGTAAATTGAGAGCGGATCACCATCACGTGACCCAGCACCACGGCCTCCGGGAGGATGTCGGTCCTCGGTGCTTCCTGGTCCTGGGGGGCTGTGAAGAAAAAAGATTTGGTATCGATTAGAATACAACGGATTTACAGCCAGTAGTAGCTAGCAAGCTAGGCTAAATAGCCCTTTACGTTTACTTGGATGTATTTATCGGCAGACTGTTAACGTGAGCCCAGTACACCGCTCAAAAATACCCCATAATGATATAAAATCCCGCGGAATAACACCCGGTAAAGGATCGCGGGGGCTGGCTGCACCGTAAACCGTCACCGGGTGACAGTTTGGTGTCCGGGTGAACAAGGATGGCCGTAGATTTAGCAGCTTCTCAGCGCACGGGGATTCGAGAGAGCACCTACCATGTTGGACGTCAGTTGGAAGAGGAACGGGATTTGTAAACCACGCGCTTTTGTGCGAGATTTGGCTCACGGCAGAAAGAAAGGTCAAAGCTACCCACAGCGACGCCTGGTGGTAGGGAGTGATTTTATGATTTAATAATAAACTTTTTAATCATCTTTAGTGAGTCTTCTCTACAGAGTCCGATTCTTAGAGCAACATGTTATCCACTAATAATAATCCAATAATTATAATCTAATAAAATATAGCATATTCTGAAATATATATTTTAAAGGTCACACTAATGTATTTTATTGACATTCTTCTTTTTATTTAAATACCCAAACTTTGATATTTTAAATAGCTTTGATATTTTAATAGTTTTTATTATCTTATATTGCATTCATTAGAGATTAGATTTTAAAAATATTTCATCTGAATATTATTTGAAACTACTTTATTTTATGTTTATTCGTATGAGGACAATTATAAAGGATGAACTATATGCTGATTTGCAATAGCGGTTCCTAAGTAGCATAACCCATTTAATCACGAGGCAGACTGATTAATTACTTTTAACACATTTTATCCTTCTCAAAGAAGGGAACGAGGAGATATTGAATAACAAAATAAAGCACAATATATGTTATTTAAAATTACATTTCTCAACTTATTCTGAACCGTTATTTTCAGAGTAAAGTGACAAATTTCAGATTATTGTACTTTATCTTCATCTTTTCTATTAATTGTACTTTACTACAAGAAATGAAAACGGTACCACGATATAAAATATCGCAATAAAATGCTGCTTTTACAAAAATTCACGAGTAATCATCATTTTACGATGTCATATTATTATAGAATAAAAGTCACAGGGACATTTTAGTCCTTTGCATTTTAATACGTGAAGTAATATTTCTTGGTTGTACTTTTTTTTCTTAAGTAAAACGTTCAATGCAAGACTGCTACAGTGTGGTAAGTCCTTTTACAACAACAACAACAACAACAGCAGAATTCGAGTCCACTGTTCTCCAGACTAAATACGTAATATTTGGTCAAAATGCAGTTATAACATGAATCTAAACTTTGTGCCACAGAAATCAAACAACGGCATAGAAATGTGATTTGTAGTATAAAATAATAAGTACAAAACAAAAAGCAGACGCAGTCGAGAACCGGACAGCCAATCACAGCCACGTGGCTCCTCCTCCTGGCCTCGTGGGCAGCGCCGGACTCGAGAGAACCCGTCTCCGCGTCCTGTGGGTCCAGAACCTTCCAGAAGGACTCCAGACCCGAGCCTTCAGGTTCCGGCGGCGGCGGGCTTGTGGAAGAAGTCGTGGATCTGCCGGGCCGCGGCCGGACCCACGACGGGCTCCAGCTCGGCGGGGCCGGCGTTGCAGAGCAGCCGGACGCTGGAGAAGCGCTCCAGCAGGGCGGCGGCTTTGACCCCGCCGACCCCGGGGACGCGGCGCACCAGAGCCAGCACCGGCGGCTCCGGCGGCCCGGAAGACGCCCTCCTCCGGAAGGGGTTCTCTCTGCCCTCGCCGTGGACCTGCAGGCGACCGGAGGACCCGGAGAACGTGTCTGCGCGAGCCTCAAAGTGACGTTTTGACGTTAGCGCTGAATTCAAAGCGGCGGTCGCGACTCACGATCTGCGCGATGAGCTGCGAGGCCTCGGTCGGCCCGGCAACCGGCAGCAGAGTCAGGCCGAGGTCCAACACCACGAACTTCTGCACGGCGGCAAAGTACTGCTCACTGAGCCGGGTGTTCTCCACCAGAACCAGCTCCTGCAGGCGGCTGCCGCTCTGTGGACACAGGAGACCAGAGGGGGAGAGAGACATGTTATAACATGTCATGACATGTTATAACATGTTATAACATGGGAGATAAAGTCATGTTATAATGTTATAAAAGGGAGATGAAGTCATGTTATAATGTTATAAAAGGGAGATGAAGTCATGTTATAATGTTATAAAAGGCAGATGAAATCATGTTATAATGTTATAAAAGGGAGACGAAGTCATGTTATAATGTTATAAAAGGGAGATGAAGTCATGTTATAACATGTTATAAAAGGGAGATGAAGTCATGTTATAATGTTATAAAAGGGAGATGAAGTCATGTTATAATGTTATAAAAGGAGATGAAGTCATGTTATAATGTTATAAAGGAGATAAAGTCATGTTATAATGTTATAAAAGGAGATGAAGTCATGTTATAATGTTATAAAAGGAGATGAAGTCATGTTATAATGTTATAAAAGGAGATGAAGTCATGTTATAATGTTATAAAAGGAGATGAAGTCATGTTATAATGTTATAAAAGGCAGATGAAATCATGTTATAATGTTATAAAAGGCAGATGAAATCATGTTATAATGTTATAAAAGGGAGATGAAGTCATGTTATAATGTTATAAAAGGAGATAAAGTCATGTTATAATGTTATAAAAGGAGATGAAGTCATGTTATAATGTTATAAAAGGAGATGAAATCATGTTATAATGTTATAAAAGGAGATGAAGTCATGTTATAATGTTATAAAAGGAGATGAAATCATGTTATAATGTTATAAAAGGAGAAAGTCATGTTATAATGTTATAAAAGGAGACGAAGTCATGTTATGTTATAAAAGGAGATGAAGTCATGTTATAATGTTATAAAAGGAGATGAAGTCATGTTATAATGTTATAAAAGGAGATGAAATCATGTTATAATGTTATAAAAGGAGATGAAGTCATGTTATAATGTTATAAAAGGAGATGAAGTCATGTTATAATGTTATAAAAGGAGATGAAGTCATGTTATAACATGTTATAAAAGGAGATGAAGTCATGTTATAATGTTATAAAAGGAGATGAAGTCATGTTATAACATGTTATAAAGGAGATGAAGTCATGTTATAACATGTTATAAAAGGAGATGAAGTCATGTTATAATGTTATAAAAGGAGATGAAGTCATGTTATAATGTTATAAAAGGAGATGAAGTCATGTTATAACATGTTATAAAAGGGAGATGAAGTCATGTTATAATGTTATAAAAGGGAGATGAAGTCATGTTATAACATGTTATAAAAGGGAGATGAAGTCATGTTATAATGTTATAAAAGGGAGATGAAGTCATGTTATAATGTTATAAAAGGAGATGAAGTCATGTTATAATGTTATAAAAGGAGATGAAGTCATGTTATAATGTTATAAAAGGAGATGAAGTCATGTTATAATGTTATAAAAGGGAGATGAAGTCATGTTATAACATGTTATAAAAGGGAGATGAAATCATGTTATAACATGTTATAAAAGGGAGATGAAGTCATGTTATAATGTTATAAAAGGGAGATGAAATCATGTTATGTTATAAAAGGGAGATGAAGTCATGTTATAATGTTATAAAAGGGAGATGAAGTCATGTTATAATGTTATAAAAGGCAGATGAAATCATGTTATAATGTTATAAAAGGGAGATGAAGTCATGTTATAACATGTTATAAAAGGGAGATGAAGTCATGTTATAATGTTATAAAAGGGAGATGAAGTCATGTTATAATGTTATAAAAGGGAGATGAAGTCATGTTATAATGTTATAAAAGGGAGATGAAGTCATGTTATAATGTTATAAAAGGGAGATGAAATCATGTTATAATGTTATAAAAGGGAGATGAAGTCATGTTATAATAGGGAGATGAAATCATGTTATAACATGTTATAAAAGGGAGATGAAGTCATGTTATAATGTTATAAAAGGGAGATGAAGTCATGTTATAACATGTTATAAAAGGAGATGAAGTCATGTTATAATGTTATAAAAGGAGATGAAATCATGTTATAATGTTATAAAAGGAGATGAAGTCATGTTATAATGTTATAAAAGGAGATGAAGTCATGTTATAACATGTTATAAAAGGAGATGAAGTCATGTTATAATGTTATAAAAGGAGATGAAATCATGTTATAATGTTATAAAAGGAGATGAAGTCATGTTATAATGTTATAAAAGGAGATGAAGTCATGTTATAATGTTATAAAAGGAGATGAAGTCATGTTATAATGTTATAAAAGGCAGATGAAATCATGTTATAATGTTATAAAAGGAGATGAAGTCATGTTATAATGTTATAAAAGGAGATGAAATCATGTTATAACATGTTATAAAAGGAGATGAAGTCATGTTATAATGTTATAAAAGGAGATGAAGTCATGTTATAATGTTATAAAGGAGATGAAATCATGTTATAATGTTATAAAAGGAGATGAAGTCATGTTATAATGTTATAAAAGGAGATGAAGTCATGTTATAACATGTTATAAAAGGAGATGAAGTCATGTTATAATGTTATAAAGGAGATGAAATCATGTTATAATGTTATAAAAGGAGATGAAGTCATGTTATAATGTTATAAAAGGAGATGAAGTCATGTTATAATGTTATAAAAGGAGATGAAGTCATGTTATAACATGTTATAAAAGGAGATGAAGTCATGTTATAACATGTTATAAAAGGAGATGAAGTCATGTTATAATGTTATAAAAGGAGATGAAGTCATGTTATAATGTTATAAAAGGAGATGAAGTCATGTTATAATGTTATAAAAGGAGATGAAGTCATGTTATAACATGTTATAAAAGGAGATGAAATCATGTTATAACATGTTATAAAAGGAGATGAAGTCATGTTATAATGTTATAAAGGAGATGAAATCATGTTATAATGTTATAAAAGGAGATGAAGTCATGTTATAATGTTATAAAAGGAGATGAAGTCATGTTATAATGTTATAAAAGGCAGATGAAATCATGTTATAATGTTATAAAAGGAGATGAAGTCATGTTATAACATGTTATAAAAGGAGATGAAGTCATGTTATAATGTTATAAAAGGAGATGAAGTCATGTTATAATGTTATAAAAGGAGATGAAGTCATGTTATAATGTTATAAAAGGAGATGAAGTCATGTTATAATGTTATAAAAGGAGATGAAATCATGTTATAATGTTATAAAAGGAGATGAAGTCATGTTATAATGTTATAAAAGCGAGATGAAGTCATGTTATAATGTTATAAAAGGGAGATGAAGTCATGTTATAATGTTATAAAAGGGAGATGAAGTCATGTTATAACATGTTATAAAAGGGAGATGAAGTCATGTTATAATGTTATAAAAGGGAGATGAAGTCATGTTATAACATGTTATAAAAGGGAGATGAAGTCATGTTATAACATGTTATAAAGGAGATGAAGTCATGTTATAATGTTATAAAAGGAGATGAAATCATGTTATGTTATAAAAGGAGATGAAGTCATGTTATAACATGTTATAAAAGGAGATGAAGTCATGTTATAATGTTATAAAAGGAGATGAAATCATGTTATAACATGTTATAAAAGGAGATGAAGTCATGTTATAATGTTATAAAAGGGAGATGAAGTCATGTTATAATGTTATAAAAGGCAGATGAAATCATGTTATAATGTTATAAAAGGGAGATGAAGTCATGTTATAATGTTATAAAAGGGAGATGAAGTCATGTTATAACATGTTATAAAAGGGAGATGAAGTCATGTTATAATGTTATAAAAGGGAGATGAAGTCATGTTATAATGTTATAAAGGAGATGAAGTCATGTTATAATGTTATAAAAGGGAGATGAAGTCATGTTATAATGTTATAAAAGGGAGATGAAGTCATGTTATAATGTTATAAAAGGGAGATAAAGTCATGTTATAATAGGGAGATGAAGTCATGTTATAATGTTATAAAAGGGAGATGAAGTCATGTTATAATGTTATAAAAGGGAGATGAAGTCATGTTATAATGTTATAAAAGGGAGATGAAGTCATGTTATAATGTTATAAAAGGCAGATGAAATCATGTTATAATGTTATAAAAGGCAGATGAAATCATGTTATAATGTTATAAAAGGGAGATGAAGTCATGTTATAATGTTATAAAAGGGAGATAAAGTCATGTTATAATGTTATAAAAGGGAGATGAAGTCATGTTATAATGTTATAAAAGGGAGATGAAATCATGTTATAATGTTATAAAAGGAGATGAAGTCATGTTATAATGTTATAAAAGGGAGATGAAATCATGTTATAATGTTATAAAAGGGAGATGAAGTCATGTTATAATGTTATAAAAGGAGATGAAGTCATGTTATGTTATAAAAGGAGATGAAGTCATGTTATAATGTTATAAAAGGAGATGAAGTCATGTTATAATGTTATAAAAGGAGATGAAATCATGTTATAATGTTATAAAAGGAGATGAAGTCATGTTATAATGTTATAAAGGAGATGAAGTCATGTTATAATGTTATAAAAGGGAGATGAAGTCATGTTATAACATGTTATAAAAGGAGATGAAGTCATGTTATAATGTTATAAAGGAGATGAAGTCATGTTATAATGTTATAAAAGGAGATGAAGTCATGTTATAACATGTTATAAAAGGAGATGAAGTCATGTTATAATGTTATAAAGGAGATGAAGTCATGTTATAATGTTATAAAAGGAGATGAAATCATGTTATAACATGTTATAAAAGGGAGATGAAGTCATGTTATAATGTTATAAAAGGGAGATGAAGTCATGTTATAACATGTTATAAAAGGGAGATGAAGTCATGTTATAATGTTATAAAAGGGAGATGAAGTCATGTTATAATGTTATAAAAGGGAGATGAAGTCATGTTATAATGTTATAAAAGGGAGATGAAGTCATGTTATAATGTTATAAAAGGGAGATGAAGTCATGTTATAATGTTATAAAAGGGAGATGAAGTCATGTTATAACATGTTATAAAAGGGAGATGAAATCATGTTATAACATGTTATAAAAGGGAGATGAAGTCATGTTATAATGTTATAAAAGGGAGATGAAATCATGTTATGTTATAAAAGGGAGATGAAGTCATGTTATAATGTTATAAAAGGGAGATGAAGTCATGTTATAATGTTATAAAAGGCAGATGAAATCATGTTATAATGTTATAAAGGAGATGAAGTCATGTTATAACATGTTATAAAAGGAGATGAAGTCATGTTATAATGTTATAAAAGGAGATGAAGTCATGTTATAATGTTATAAAAGGAGATGAAGTCATGTTATAATGTTATAAAAGGAGATGAAGTCATGTTATAATGTTATAAAAGGAGATGAAATCATGTTATAATGTTATAAAGGAGATGAAGTCATGTTATAATAGGAGATGAAATCATGTTATAACATGTTATAAAAGGAGATGAAGTCATGTTATAATGTTATAAAGGAGATGAAGTCATGTTATAACATGTTATAAAAGGAGATGAAGTCATGTTATAATGTTATAAAAGGAGATGAAATCATGTTATAATGTTATAAAAGGGAGATGAAGTCATGTTATAATGTTATAAAAGGAGATGAAGTCATGTTATAACATGTTATAAAAGGAGATGAAATCATGTTATAACATGTTATAAAGGAGATGAAGTCATGTTATAATGTTATAAAAGGGAGATGAAATCATGTTATAATGTTATAAAAGGGAGATGAAGTCATGTTATAATGTTATAAAAGGGAGATGAAGTCATGTTATAATGTTATAAAAGGGAGATGAAGTCATGTTATAATGTTATAAAAGGCAGATGAAATCATGTTATAATGTTATAAAAGGGAGATGAAGTCATGTTATAATGTTATAAAAGGGAGATGAAATCATGTTATAACATGTTATAAAAGGGAGATGAAGTCATGTTATAATGTTATAAAAGGGAGATGAAGTCATGTTATAATGTTATAAAAGGGAGATGAAATCATGTTATAATGTTATAAAAGGGAGATGAAGTCATGTTATAATGTTATAAAAGGGAGATGAAGTCATGTTATAACATGTTATAAAAGGGAGATGAAGTCATGTTATAATGTTATAAAAGGGAGATGAAATCATGTTATAATGTTATAAAAGGGAGATGAAGTCATGTTATAATGTTATAAAAGGGAGATGAAGTCATGTTATAATGTTATAAAAGGGAGATGAAGTCATGTTATAACATGTTATAAAAGGGAGATGAAGTCATGTTATAATGTTATAAAAGGGAGATGAAGTCATGTTATAATGTTATAAAAGGGAGATGAAGTCATGTTATGTTATAAAAGGGAGATGAAGTCATGTTATAACATGTTATAAAGGAGATGAAATCATGTTATAACATGTTATAAAAGGAGATGAAGTCATGTTATAATGTTATAAAAGGAGATGAAATCATGTTATAATGTTATAAAAGGAGATGAAGTCATGTTATAATGTTATAAAAGGAGATGAAGTCATGTTATAATGTTATAAAAGGCAGATGAAATCATGTTATAATGTTATAAAAGGAGATGAAGTCATGTTATAACATGTTATAAAAGGAGATGAAGTCATGTTATAATGTTATAAAAGGAGATGAAGTCATGTTATAATGTTATAAAAGGAGATGAAGTCATGTTATGTTATAAAGGAGATGAAGTCATGTTATAATGTTATAAAAGGAGATGAAATCATGTTATAATGTTATAAAGGAGATGAAGTCATGTTATAATGTTATAAAAGGAGATGAAGTCATGTTATAATGTTATAAAAGGAGATGAAGTCATGTTATAATGTTATAAAAGGAGATGAAGTCATGTTATAATGTTATAAAAGGAGATTAAGTCATGTTATAACATGTTATAAAAGGAGATGAAGTCATGTTATAATGTTATAAAAGGAGATGAAGTCATGTTATAACATGTTATAAAAGGAGATGAAGTCATGTTATAACATGTTATAAAAGGAGATGAAGTCATGTTATAATGTTATAAAAGGAGATGAAATCATGTTATGTTATAAAGGAGATGAAGTCATGTTATAACATGTTATAAAAGGAGATGAAGTCATGTTATAATGTTATAAAAGGAGATGAAGTCATGTTATAATGTTATAAAAGGAGATGAAATCATGTTATAACATGTTATAAAAGGGAGATGAAGTCATGTTATAATGTTATAAAAGGGAGATGAAATCATGTTATAATGTTATAAAAGGGAGATGAAGTCATGTTATAATGTTATAAAAGGGAGATGAAGTCATGTTATAATGTTATAAAAGGGAGATTAAGTCATGTTATAACATGTTATAAAAGGGAGATGAAGTCATGTTATAATGTTATAAAAGGGAGATGAAATCATGTTATAAAAGGGAGATGAAGTCATGTTATAATGTTATAAAAGGGAGATGAAGTCATGTTATAACATGTTATAAAAGGGAGATGAAATCATGTTATAACATGTTATAAAAGGGAGATGAAGTCATGTTATAATGTTATAAAAGGGAGATGAAATCATGTTATAATGTTATAAAAGGGAGATGAAGTCATGTTATAATGTTATAAAAGGAGATGAAGTCATGTTATAATGTTATAAAAGGAGATGAAGTCATGTTATAATGTTATAAAAGGAGACGAAATCATGTTATAATGTTATAAAAGGAGATGAAGTCATGTTATAATGTTATAAAAGGAGATGAAGTCATGTTATAATGTTATAAAAGGAGATGAAATAATGTTATAATGTTATAGAAGGAGATGAAGTCATGTTATAATGTTATAAAAGGAGATGAAGTCATGTTATAATGTTATAAAGGAGATGAAATCATGTTATAACATGTTATAAAAGGAGATGAAGTCATGTTATAATGTTATAAAAGGGAGATGAAGTCATGTTATAATGTTATAAAAGGCAGATGAAATCATGTTATAATGTTATAAAAGGGAGATGAAGTCATGTTATAATGTTATAAAAGGGAGATGAAGTCATGTTATAATGTTATAAAAGGGAGATGAAGTCATGTTATAATGTTATAAAAGGGAGATGAAATCATTTTATAATGTTATAAAAGGGAGATGAAGTCATGTTATAATGTTATAAAAGGGAGATGAAGTCATGTTATAATGTTATAAAAGGGAGATGAAGTCATGTTATAATGTTATAAAAGGGAGATGAAGTCATGTTATAATGTTATAAAAGGGAGATGAAGTCATGTTATAATGTTATAAAAGGGAGATGAAGTCATGTTATAATGTTATAAAAGGGAGATGAAGTCATGTTATAATGTTATAAAAGGGAGATGAAGTCATGTTATAATGTTATAAAAGGGAGATGAAATCATGTTATAACATGTTATAAAAGGGAGATGAAATCATGTTATAATGTTATAAAAGGGAGATGAAGTCATGTTATAACACGTCATATAAAGTTAACCCACGTTGCGGTAGCGGACCAGTTTCCTCTTGTAGCCGTTTCCCGCGATGACGTCGCTCTCGGACACGTACAGGACGCAGCTGTTGTTGGGCAGGTGGAAGTCCGCCACGCCGAGCCGGTCCTCAAAGAGGACTCTCACAGCGCCGCCTGCAGCGGAGGAACAAGCCTTTCTGTTCTTGTTTTTGTTGTCCTTCTGCCGGAGGCCACAACGTACATGTTTATGGGGGCTCAACTATTAAAAGATTCAGGTAAAACTCACTCTGCGGCTCTCACTAAACATTTAGTGAGGATTATATCGCTGAACTAAATGTGAAAATATCATTTATAGAAGTTATTTTATTAACTATAATCTGAAATCCAATGGAAGAATCCCATTGGCTGCCGGCGGAGGGAACCGGTGTGACGCGACTTCCGGGGTTGGCCCACAAAAGTGCGAAAGGAAAAGAAGAAAGAAAGGAAAGTTACACTCTAAATAATGAACGAGATATAAAGTAAAAAGAATACATCGCGAAAATATCATAATGGAAAATTAATCCAATAAAAATTATTTTAAAAAAAAAGACAATACGCTTTCCGCTGCCATAGCAACCCTCTTTCTTCCCGGTCATGAACCCGGAAGTGAATAACGGGCAGGCGCGTCGTACAATACTTAAATAAGTTGCATTTACGTTATTAAGACATTTTTAAACAACGGCATGCGAGCCGAATTAAAGACAGGAGGTATTTAAAGCATACAAAGTGTTCAGTCGTGTTATTTAACCGCGTGTTTGTCTGCATTAAAGCGAAACTATCTTAAACGTTGCTATTTCTTAATGGCGTTTTGCCGCAAGTTTGTTGTCTCCACATGAAAAATAATCACAACATTAACAATAATAATTACCCTTTAAACTTTGAATGAGGGACGAGTTTCTCCATTTCTCGCTGGCAATAACGTGTCCGTACGGAGGACCCGCATTCAGTACCGCGTTGGTGTCCATGACGTCACCAAGGCGGTGAAGTCTCTTCTTCGCCTGCAGCTCGTTGCTGTCGACGAGGAGCGGGTGTGACTCTCTGGCGCCCCCCGGAGGCCAAGAGGGGAAACACGTCCTCTTCACACACTAAACACACGAATACTCCTAAAAGTGATGAAACGTAACTAAATACATGAACTGAAGGACACCTGAGAGGTACTGGTGCTTTCATATTTAACCCTTCACTCCCCTGTGTGTATTTACCGCCTTTATTATCACCTTTAATGTTTGAAAAGATCTTCTACCGCTGCTAATGGACTCAGGTATTCCCCCTCCTCTGATGAACCTCTGCCCCGCCCACCTACACACACCTGCAGGGACCAGTGGCGGTTCGTCCATAGGGGGCGCTAGGGCGCCGCCCCTCTTAAAATTTGGAGATGAAAAAAAAAAAAGAAGAAAAAAAAGAAAACAATCTGTCAAAAAACATTATATGCCAAATCATTTCAATAGTAAATATACCGTGTTGACGCGCTAAATGTGTGTGGGAGACCGTAAGCCTGTCAACAACCACTTAAGTTAATGTGAAAAAATATAATATATCGCCATTATCACGGAGAGAAGCCCCTCCCCTTTTTCGAGGCGCTGGTCTAACGTGTGTGTACGGCATCGATACAACATTTCAGTCGTTTTGGCAATGACCGGCTTCACATTGGCAGATGAAACCGGGAATCTTGGGGCGCACAAATGTGCGCACGCGATTGGATTATTGGGCAGATCAGAGACCCGTATGTTCCCTCAGCCCATAGAGCAGTGTTGCCAGGTCCGCGGTTTTCCTGCGGAATCGGGCCACTTTTGAAGTGTTGCGCGGGTTGAATTTGTTGTCCTTGGTTCGGGTAGACCTATTTTGCATGCAAATTACATGAATATCTTTAAATAAAAATCCATATTTTAAATGAAATAATTTATTCATACCCAAATCCTACCAAACTGACTCAAGATCAGCACTTACACACATTTTTATTTATGATAATATACTGTATAATAATTACACAAGGCCATTTTAGGACCTAGGTGAAATAACTTGAGGGAAAACTGCTTTTAATGCTGGCAAACTAAACATATGTTGTTACTTTGTAGATATTACAATACATTTGGCAATGATAGCAATGCTGTTGGACTTTAAAAGCAGTGTATATGGTTTGGCACGGGCATATTTTGAGTTCTGATATTGGGCTGGTTTTTGGGCTGGTTTTGTCACACAGACCTGGCAACCCTGCTCACAATGGTTTTATATTGCTGAGGGTGAGTTGAGTGAAAAACGATGTTGCACTATTTTGGCTATATTCTTTTATAAAAATTAACCGTTTATGTTACATACAGTAATGGTCGCAAATACGATCACGGCGTCCAGCTGTCATGTCATTTAGACCGTCAACATATACGTTTGGTGGCGGTCTCATTGAGCCACTTTGGCACCGTTTGTTTAGCTACATCCGGTCGCCCCGACGTATATTTTCCTTGTGTAAATTGTGTTTTGCGTGTCTAGGAAGTGGAAGTGCAGAGACAGATCAGAAGGCAATGTGTGTTCTGTTGTCTTCTGCAGGTATGTGTTTCCCTTTTGTTCAAAGTTAGAATTTTCTCTGTTTCTGCTGAAATGACTCTAGCTCATGTAGTTATTTATTTTGTCCATTAGGGGTCTCTATTTTCCCCTTGTATGTTACATGTCATGGTTTTTGATGAGAATTGTTATTATTTAGATTTAATGTGGTCCTGTCTTCCATGGACAATGGTTTTATTTTGCTGAGGAAGTGGAAGTGCAGAGACAGATCAGAAGGCAAATGTGTGTGTTCTGTTGTCTTCTGCAGAATAAATAAGTGCTGGGAAAATCCACCATCTGAGCCGACTTCTTCCATGCCCGTTCCACATCTGTAACATCTGCTCTGAACCTCTTTCATGTGAGGGTGAAACTCTTTTATTTTGCAAACCTCTAAAACCCAACCCAATGTTTCTTAAAGAATTCTGCTCTGAACCTCTCATGCCCAAAGTTACAGTGTGTTGATAGTTGTTATTGGACCGTGTTGAGCACGCTGTGTTCTTGAAATAAAGCTTTGTTTTTTACAATATTCTACTCAAAACCTCTTTTCTTCTCATTGTTGAGTGCTATTTAAACCGCGTCGCCCAACTGCGCCCCCCCAAAAAAAAATTTCACCAGCCGCCACTGCTATGAATAAATGTTACTTTACATACCTAAACTCTTGTAATGTAACGCCCTGTTCTGTGTCTCCTGTGTCTTGATTGTTCATTCCCTTCACCTGCACTCAGACACTCCTGTCTCCTTGATTGTTCATTCCCTTCACCTGCAATCAGCCACTCCTCTGTTTCCTTGATTGTCTGATGCCGTACACCTGTGTTTTCTATATATTGTGCCAGTCATTCCCTTGTCTCTTGTCGGTTTGTTGTCTTTATTTCTGTCTCTAGTAGTGTCTCTGTTTCGATGATCAATTCCCAGTCTTTGTTCGCGTTGTTAATTCCTAGTGTTTTCTTGTAGTTGCTTTCGAGCCAGAGTTTTACTGTTGTACCTTTTCCTGAAGTAAAGTGTTTTTGTTTCACCTTAAACCTGTAGTTTCTCTGCACCTGAGCCCCACCCCGTGACATGTATAGTATTTTAAAGGACATTTTTTATACATCTGCATTCATTTAGCATATATTACGATCAACCATTTGACGACTTGGATATGACCATGATATTGAATAGTATTATAAATTAAACTGCATTCCTTCTACATTACTTTCACGGGGGAAGCAGTGGATACTGTATAGCAGGGCTATTCAACTTCAGTAGCAAGTGGGCCGAATAAGAAAATCACAGGGGGTGTGAGGGCCGCACAGAATATTGATCAAATAATGGCTAAAAATGAAAAACAGTAATGTATATTTCCACAGGTAAACAGTCACACACGAAAATGCGTCGGTATTGTGTGGCAAAAGTGTTGCGAACAAGCATCACTATAAACATGTTTCAAAGTGTAAATATCCGCTCAAGGTAACCAGTTGTTTCAGATCCCAAACCAAACTGTTCCCATGAAAACATAAGAAATGTGACTTAATGCATCAATATAATAATATACACTTTTACTAATCCCCAAGGGGAAATTAGTTCTCTGCATTTAACCCATCCTTAGTTATTAAGGAGCAGTGGGCTGCGGTGAAGCGCCCGGGAAGCAACTGGGGGTTCAGTGCCTTGCTCAAGGACACTTCAACTTGCAACTAAGCGAGGATCGAACCCACAACCTTGCGGTTGAAGGACGGCCCTCTTACCCCACTGAGCTACAGCCGCCAATATATAAATGACTTTGGGTGAAACTAATATCTGGTGGCACAGCACACAGACTGCATGTCGTTGAGTGCAGACTCCTTTTGCGTGAAAGGGATCGAAACCAGGTCGGGCGATCTTTTTATTTTTTCGAAAATGTATTTCTTCATACGTGGCTGTGATGCGCTGCTCACTTATACAATCGTAATCGCCCAAATGGATATGAACGGTGGCTTGAAGATCTCCAGCAATATGTTTGTGAATGTGTGACGAATCTGGTGAGTGAGACAGAGCCCCGCTGCAGATGTGAAGAGAACACAACGCACGCGCAGGGAAACCAGTAGGTCTGAAAACCAGTAGGGGTGTAACACCGGCAACCAACACGGGTGCGTAACATAAAGATGTAACCATACAGGTTTGGTTGAGGCAACAGTGAAACTCAATGGCTCTGGGTTAGATGTCTCAATGTATAAAAGAGGCGTGTCCGTCAGTTTTATTTTTTCTTACCAAGCTATACTGATTTGCAGGCAGTCTTGCGGGCCAGAGTTAAACTCAAACGGGCCGTATCCGGCCCGCGGGCCGCTAGTTGAATAGGCCTGCTGTATAGCCTACTACAGCAATATAGGTTGTATAATTACCTTCCCAACCATGATGTGAATCTATACTAAATATGTTACACATACACACCAGCATTTTATAAATACATCCACGGTGAAAGATATTTCTCCTGATACCTTTTATAAGGACTGGGCTCTCTCTCAGACGTCTCTGACGAGATTACTAAGGAAAACAAGAAATGATTATGGCTGCTGGAGCTTGTAATGACACATTACTACCTTCATTCTCTCCCATAACACAGCAGTCCTGGATTACTCATTGCCCAAACAAAGTACTTTAAAGAACACTCTGGCATTCACCACCCATTCATGCATGAGGGTTTGTACTCAGTGAGATAGTGTTGGTGGCTGTGTGATTCACACTCAGTTCTCCATTTGAGAATGTTACCCGTTTGACTTCTACTGGACTGTGTGACAGGTTAATCACAACAAATCATCTCTTTGCAGATTTATTGTGTGAAATTCAGACAAAATTGTAGCTAGGCAGAAACTGATCTTGTTGAATAACACTCATGTTATACTTTGTCATAACAATGTAGCACAGTAGCAGACGGCAGCACCTCACACCAGACTGGTTAGATAAGAGACACTATTTGAGAGTATGACTCACCCCTCATCACGGCTTTCATGCATCTCCATCTCATTCACTCTCATTCTCCTTCTTCTCAATTGAAGTGCAAAGCAGAAAACACTTATCGCCCATGAACATACAGAAGATGGGCAAAATGGGCAAAATGGCCAAACAATGTACTCAAAATTTCATTTCTTTCTAAGTAACCATTTTATTGACATTTCAAAAATGACGTATTCTACTTTCCAAACTAAATGTTGAAAAGTCTCGACAAAGAATTTGACATCCTGACAGAAAAAAATATATGCCAATGTCCTGAACGTCATTTAATTAAGTTGAAATAATAACAATAAGAATACATTATTTTATCAATCCCACATTGGTGAAATTCTTCTCTGCATTTGACCCGTCCTTAGCAGTGAAGCGCCCGGGAAGCAACTGGGGGTTCAGTGTCTTGCTCAAGGACACTTTAGCCGTTTCTCAATATGCGTTCTTGTCCGTACTTTTCTGTACTTGTGTTCTCGTGGACTCGTGAAACGTCATCAGTCTCAGCCCGAGTACATGTTCCAATTCCAAGTCAGCTTCTCGCAAAGCACGGTCAAAATACCTGGATGTGATCCTCCCACTTTCCGGAGGATGCATCAGAGGAGACTTGTGCTTACTCTGGCCAGCCGATATCCTAGAATGCATTTCACACCAGCAACCGGAAACAATAGCGGAGGAGAAAATAGACTACTGACAGTTGACTTTATAAATACTAGTGTTGTTTAGTCACGGAGTGTCATTTTAAATTAAAAATAAAATCTGTGGAGGTTTGTTATGATTCAGCCTAATAAAGATCTGCGCCGTAGATTTGAGGTTCTGCTCGTTCAGTGAGCTCCGCAGCACCGGGCGGTCAGCGTGCTGTGTGGCCGCCGACAGCAGCCTGATCTCGGCAGGACTTTTTTAAATGCTCCACTGCCTCTGATGTCTCCGTAGCGGTTAAACGTGATATATAATTCGGTTTGGAGGATCTAAGGAACACAAAGAGTTTATTATTTATTCACAATAACGTTAAATCAGTTTGACTGAGGGTTAAGATTCATAACTTAATATTTTAATTAAACTTTAACGTTGAACTATAGCCGTTTCTTTGTACTTTTGACCGAATTTGTTTGCAATTACATGTGTAATATTACTATATAATATACATACATATATATATATACACACACAAATATATATATATATACAAATATGTATGTATATAACATATTTATTTTATATATATATATCCACACACACACACATATTTATATATAATCTAAATATTTATAAACGATATATATATATATGTTTTTATTTTGTACACAATATATATCCACAATCATATGTGTATGATTATTTTATTTTGAATTGTGTGTATATAAATATATATATATATAGCCACACAAACAATTCAAAATAATTTTTTAGGACCTAGGTGAAATAACTTGAGGGAAAACTGCTTTTAATGCTGGCAAACTAAACATATGTTGTTACTTTGTAGATATTACAATACAGGGCTGGTTTTTGGGCTGGTTGTGTCACACAGACCTGGCAACCCTGCTGCCCAGAGCTCCACGGAGGTACGCGAGCAACATAGCTAGCAGAAGCTTTATGTTAGTATGGCGTCGGCGACTGAAAACTCTGGTATCTCTACACCAAACACCTTTCAATCGACGGTCAGATATTGACAAGAAGAGGCTGAAAGAGTTGGGACCCGAACATCCGGATTTAAAAATTGTGCAGCAAAGCGCCGACCGCGGGAGGACGTACACCCGGAGGTTCTCCTCAAGCCTATATGCTAACCGGAGCTGATTAGCTGAATACTCCATGAGTAATTCGTTTTTTGTTTCCCCTGTCTGTTTTCCAAAGTCCTGGGACGGAAACTCTCTGGACTACAACGGGGTGAGGGATCTACAGAGCTTCAGACAAGTGTAAAGCACGAATCTTGCCGAAGTTATCTAGCTAAGAACATGGAGCTAACTCGCTAACAGCATGAAGCTAACCCTGTTTGCAGACCGAACTGGCATCGAAACACAACGAAGAAGTTCTGAAAAACAGACACATTCCCTCCAGAATAATGAAACAGGCTGGTTACAGACATGATTGACTTTAACCAGAGTTATGGAGAAGTTTGACCACTTTAAAGAGAGGAGGCTACTTTTCTTTACATATAGTGGGTCTACTCTGTCAAACAGTTAGAAATGCACTCTGTTATTTCTTGTTTTCAATGTATTGTATTGTATTTTTGTTTGTTCAACGATATTATTGAGTGTTTGTGAATTTTATTTTAATGTGCTATTTTTATTTAGCGTTATTTTTAAAAATCTGTTTCCTGCGGAAATTGCTTTCCATCTGTTGCACTTCCTGCTCCTGAGTCCCGTCTCTCCCTCACAATGGTTTTATATTGCCGAGGGTGAGTTGAGTGAAAAACGATTTAGCACTATTTTGGCTATATTCTTTAATAAAAATTAACCGTTTACGTTACATACAGTAATGGAATGTTAATACGATCCCGGCGTCCAGCTGTCGTCTCATTTAGACTGTCAAAATATACGTTTGGTGGCGGTTTCATTGAGCCACTTTCTAGCTCATGTAGTTATTTATTTTGTCCATTAGGGGTCTCTGTTTTCCCCTTGTATGTTACATGTCATGGTTTTTGATGAGAATTGTTATTATTTAGATTTAATGTGGTCCTGTCTTCCATGGACAATGGTTTTATTTTGCTGAGGGAAGTGGAAGTGCAGAGACAGATCAGAAGGCAAATGTGTGTGTTCTGTTGTCTTCTGCAGAATAAATAAGTGCTGGGAAAATCCACCATCTGAGCCGACTTCTTCCATGCCCGTTCCACATCTGTAACATCTGCTCTGAACCTCTTTCATGTGAGGGTGAAACTCTTTTATTTTGCAAACCTCTGAAACCCAACCCAATGTTTCTTAAAGCTGCTCTGAACCTCTCATGCCCAAAGTTACAGTGTGTTGATAGTTGTTGTTGGACAGTGTTGAGCACGCTGTGTTCTTGAAATAAAGCTTTGGTTTTTACAATATTCTACTCAAAACCTCTCCTTCTCATTGTTGAGTGATATTTAAACCACGTCGCCCAACTGCGCCCACCCCAAAAAAAAATTCACCAGCCGCCACTGGCAGGGACACCAGGTCGTCACAGCTGCTTCCCGACTTTAAAGCCCCAAAATGGAGTTTTTCCCTTTTAGCGCCCCCTTCAGTATTTAACGTTTACTTCAGTGTCGTAAATACCCAGTTACGATAGATGCAGCCTCGCATACACTTGTATTGATGACCAGACGAAGTCAGAAACCAAGAAATGATGTCAACCGATAAGCTAAGAATATTCAAAGATTTTACATAAATATGACTGCATAGTTTTATTCATTGTGATATCGGAGATGAATGCTAACATAACCAAAAGAATGACAACATTTAGTTTAGATGAAATACCGATCGCGTTTTCAGCCTATACACGTTGTTTTCTAAATGTTTGAATGTGGAGTACGTGTGATCGAATACAATATTGTTGACAACACCAAAAAGCTACATATTCATTATTTACATTGGAACGTGTAATTCATGACAAGAGACTTCGCTTGCTTCGCCCTTATCCTGGAGCTGCGAGCGTGGAGTGGCACTATATGACATTGCGTAATCACTGCCAGAAAGCAGGTCGAAGTTCATCCGCCCCGGATCGGGCGGCTCCAAAATCCTATAAAGCGGAGTTATTTCCCCAAAGACCCCCGATGGCGGAGCCGCAAATCGCCATATTAAAAGTCATTGTAGCGACACAAATTTTTTCAAGCTGTTATTTTAAGGTACAATTGTTGCATAATGTTACTTTAAATCTAATTTAAGAAATGTAGCCGTTATTTGAGTTACTCGGCTCACAAGTTGTGTTTTCTTTTCAGATGTCGATTGGGGGAATCCACATGCTTAAAAATATCCAGGTAACTTTCCAGAAGCCTAAAGAGCTCAACAGGTGTCAAACATCTCCGTGTACTTTTTACTTAAATATGTGAAGTTCTCAATAAAGTTCTTGAAATAAAACAAATTCTGCATTTCCCCTTGCGTCCCACATGTAATACCACTGCGCCCCACTAGAGGGAGTAGATTACTCGAAAAATCAGAGGCTGGGGTCAAATAGTCAAATATTTATTTACCTCTGAGGTGTACTACAGTAAAAAGTACGACATGTACCTCTGAGGTGTATAATAATAATCAACAGTCTTAAGTTTTTACCAACATGAATCCATAATTCATCTTTATTTCACCCAGACAGAGAAACCTTGATTCCTCTTTTATTTTGAAAAAAACCTTTTTCATTTATTTTAATTTTAAACGATTTTCAATTTGTATCGGTATTTACAATATATATTAAATATATATTAATAAGACAGTAAAACATTTTAATTGATTTTTAATTAATGTGCAAATGGTCCTTATTGCTGATTTCATAGTTTTTGATTATTCAACAGTCTGTAGTAACGTCTATAAAGTTATTAAAATTAATTAGACTACATTAGATAATATCAATCAGTGGCTTTAAATCTGTGTGTCTGAGTTATGACGAATTATAGAAAAACATTTACAGAGAAAAAGTAACCCCAAAAAAATGAATCATGTTTACATCGATCAAATATTTTTACACTACTAATTAAGATATTTTTCAAAATAAAAGTCCTACAGTTGTACATTCAATAATACTTTTTATCTAAAGATATATTGGTTATATAAAATGGATATCTGTACAGATATCATGTATATATATCCAAGATATAATCTGATAGTGTATTTTACAGCTTCTGACAGTATAGTTTTGGTGAGTTGGGGGATCAGAGGGTACATTTACTTGTGGCTGGTTGTCATGGCGACTCATTAATGAAACCCCAAACAACCGCTGGTGAATAGTTGTTATGTTACATCATCACATACAACGCACAAACATCTAGAGCCGTACTTACATGAATACCTGATATTCCTCATATTTGCATTGCAGCATTTTCTTATTTAATTCAGCTCTAATTTTCAAAAAAAAAGCCTTGAGGATAATCCTCCTGTAAAGTACTCAAACCCCCTCTGGTCCTCAGCAATCAGTGTCTCCAGGGTCACATCTCACCAGGAGGACACAGTGGGGGGGAGGGGGAGGAGGGGGCAGGTGATATCCCCTTATGGGGGAAGGAGGAGGAGAAGGAGGAGGAAGAGGAGGAGGAGCGGCGGGGGCGGAGCCGGAAACCGAAGACTGCTGGACCAACGGGGGAGGTGGAGGACGATGAAGAGGAGGGAGAGGAGGCGCAGATGAGTTGTGTCGAGGAGGAGGAGGAGGAGAAGGAGGGAGAGGAGGCGCGGATGAGTTGTGTGGTGAAGGAGGAGGAGGAGGAGGAGAAGGAGGGAGAGGAGGCGCGGATGAGTTGTGTGGTGAAGGAGGAGGAGGAGGAGGAGGAGAAGGAGAAGGAGGGAGAGGAGGTGCGGATGAGTTGTGTGGTGAAGGAGGAGGAGGAGGAGGAGGAGAAGGAGGGAGAGGAGGCGCGGATGAGTTGTGTGGTGAAGGAGGAGGAGGAGGAGGAGAAGGAGGGAGAGGAGGCGCGGATGAGTTGTGTGGTGAAGGAGGAGGAGGAGGAGGAGAAGGAGGGAGAGGAGGCGCGGATGAGTTGTGTGGTGAAGGAGGAGGAGGAGGAGAAGGAGGGAGAGGAGGCGCGGATGAGTTGTGTGGTGAAGGAGGAGGAGGAGGAGAAGGAGGGAGAGGAGGCGCGGATGAGTTGTGTGGTGAAGGAGGAGGAGGAGGAGGAGGAGGAGGGAGAGGAGGCGCGGATGAGTTGTGTGGTGAAGGAGGAGGAGGAGGAGGGAGAGGAGGCGCGGATGAGTTGTGTGGTGAAGGAGGAGGAGGAGGAGGAGGAGGAGGCGCTGCAGGGGGAGACGAGAAGACTTCATGAATTCGAGACGTAATTTCACCTTTTAGTCACTTAGATATCCTCTATGTGTGTGTGTGTATGTATGTGTATATATGTGTGTGTGTGTGTGTATATATGTGTGTGTGTGTGTATATATGTGTGTGTGTGTGTATATATATGTATGTGTGTGTGTGTGTGTATGTGTGTGTATATGTGTGTGTGTGTATATATATGTATGTGTGTGTGTGTGTGTGTATGTATATATATATGTGTGTGTGTGTGTGTGTGTGTCCTCACCCTGCCTCCTCAGCTCCTTCTTCACCGCCTCCACTCCTCCCTTCTTCTCGATGAAGTCGTAGATGACCTTGGACGTCTCTCTGTCCTTCAGCTGAGCCTCTGAGATGCCGCACATGTCGAACAGGTTCTTCAGCTCAGGGTCCAAGTTGTTGAGCTGCACACAAACAAACAAAAACACACAAACAGACAAACAAACAAACAAAAACACAAACAGACAAACAAACACAAACACAAACACACAGACAAACAAACAAACAAACAAACAAACAAACAAACAAAAACACAAACAAACAAACAACAACCGTTTACAAAACAAACAAACACTCTGCTGTTAACCAGAAGCATTGATCTGGAGATCTTTAGGGAGGCTGGGCCAAGGAGACAGGAGGCTGGGCCAAGGAGACAGGAGACAGGGCCAAGGAGACAGGAGGCTGGGCCAAGGAGACAGGAGGCTGGGCCAAGGAGACAGGAGGCTGGGCCAAGGAGACAGGAGACAGGGCCAAGGAGACAGGAAGGAGGCTGGGCCAAGGAGACAGGAGGCAGGGCCAAGGAGACAGGAGGCTGGGCCAAGGAGACAGGAGGCTGGGCCAAGGAGACAGGAGACAGGGCCAAGGAGACAGGAAGGAGGCTGGGCCAAGGAGACAGGAGGCAGGGCCAAGGAAACATGCTGAGCCAAGGAGACAGGAGGCAGGGCCAAGGAAACATGCTGCGCCAAGGAGACAGGAGGCTGAGCCGTGACAGGAGAAAGGGCCCAGGAGGGAGGAGGCAGGAACCAGGAAAGAGGAGGCAAGGCCAAGGAGGCAGGGTCAGGGCCAAGGAGACAGGAGACAGGGCCAAGAGGACAGGAGGCAGGGCCAAGGAGACAGGAGACAGGGCCAAGAGGACAGGAGGCAGGGCCAAGGAGACAGGAAGGAGGCTGGGCCAAGGAGACAGGAGGCAGGGTCAGGGCCCAGGATACAGAAGGCAGTGCAAAGGAGGTAGGAGATGAGAAACGTCTCTTCCTGTGTGCATTGTCCAATATTCAACTAAAATCCTCGAGCACATGCAAGATGGACTTTGAAACATATATATTTGTATATTTATATATTTATATATTTATTAGGGCTGTCAGCGTTAACGCGTTAATCTATACGATTAATTTGGCCGCGTTAATGCACTAAAATATTTTAACGCAATTTACGCAACTTTGTTTACTTCCGGTGTGCCTTGAAGTTTTTACACTGTTTCCGTTTTTAAAACAATTATTTCTCCGCGAAAATAAGGAGCATAAATGAGTTTAACTCGTGGATGAATCAGTCGGGTTTCCTCCTGCTCCTCCTTCCTCCCGTCTCCCCCTCTGAGACACAGAGGAACGGAGGGGCGACGTGTCGGGGGACGCGGCGCGGAAAGAACTCATCACACGAAACCTTCACCGTGATTGGTCAATCCGTTTGTCTGTCAACATTTCGGGGAAAAAACAACCAATGAACACTCAGTAAATCACAAAGGACCTCCCACCTCACAGGTGAGGCTCATTAGCAGCCTGTCAGTCAGAGAACAGAGAACACGGCACCAGGACAACTGAGCCTCATTGAATAGAGCTGAGATTGTTCTGGAATGTTTGATGTAGAACACGTGGGGGTGTGTCATATGAAAACGCCTTTAAAAGGTGAATTTACATTATTTTGTAAAATGTATAAAATGCCCCCAGCCTCCAGAGGGTTAACGTGACATATGTGAATGTCAGTCAGTTACCAAGGCCACTGGTTCTGCTGTTGTTCAGTGTTAAAGATGACAGGACCAATGGGGTCTCAATATACTTTTTTTTTTTTACTAATCTGATGTTTCACTGAAGAAACAATTTATCATCCACAATATTAAATACCTCGCTGGCACTTTATAGGTAGGAGCCTCTTTGAAAACACAGCTCTGTGTGAAGTTTGGTCTTTAAAAAGAAAAAGAAAAAACTTTTAATCGCGATTAATCGCGATTAAAGAATTTCAAAATGTGCGATTAATTAGTTACTTTTTTTAAATCGATTGACAGCCCTAATATCTATATATTTATTTATGTATATATTTATTCATTGTTTGGCAACCGCTTAAAGATATTTAATTTAATAAACTCTCAGAGCTCCGCTTGAAGCTTGTGGATGTTTGTGAATAAAAAGAATAAAAAGAGCTCATTGTGTGATTTCATCATGCAGCCGCCACACAGGTCGCTATTGTGCTCATCTGTGTGTGTGTGTGTGTGAGTGTCTGTGTGTGTGTGTGTGTGTGAGTGTGTGTGTGTGAGTGTGTGTGTGTGTGTGTGTCTGTGAGTGTGTGTGTGTGTGTGTGTGTGTGTCTGTGAGTGTCTGTGTGCATGTGAGTGTGTGTGTGAGTGCCTGTGTGTGTGTCTGTGTGTGTGAGTGCCTGTGTGTGTGTGTGTGTGTGTGTAAGTGCCTGTGTGAGTGGCTGTGTGTGTGTGAGTGTGTGTGTACTAACATCAAAACCTGTGTTTGGATCCCAGCCAACGTGACCGATGTGCCTGAAGAAGACGTGAGATCACACATTAATATACAGAGGCATGTTCAGCATGTGGGCGGCCAAATAGCGAGCCCCCCCCCCCCCACACACACACACACACACACACACACACATGCACACACACTGTGTCATCTTTGGTTTTTTTTTTTAACAGCTGACAAAGCAATCAGTTCTGAATACAATTTTCTAGAGACTTTTATTTTTACATTTTTCATTCAGTAGTGTCCTGAAGTGAAATATATCTTCTTCTTCTTCTTTTTCAGCAACCTAAAAATCTATTTAATGTGTTTTTTATTTACACTCAATGAACGCGTTAAATAGTTTAAATCTTTTCAAATGTCAGACTCGACATAAAAAAAGACCCCGAAACCTCTCCAAGCATTTTTCTACTAAAATAAAAATGATAACTCGAAACAATAAAACAAATAGTTATAGTTAAACAGTGTTAATGTGAATTGACGGAAAGAGTCTTTACAATTAGAGCCAGAGTAAAACCCACAGTGATGACAACGTTCACTGTTACTCTGGAAAGCTCTGCCCCCTGTCTGTAAAGCTCCGCCCCCTGTCTGTAAAGCTCTGCCCCTGTGTATAAAGCTCTGCCCCTGTGTATAAAGCTCCGCCCCCTGTCTGGAAAGCTCCGCCCCTGTCTGTAAAGCTCCGCCCCTGTCTGTAAAGCGCCGCCCCCTTGTCTGTAAAGCTCCGCCCCTGTCTGTAAAGCTCCGCCCCCTTCTCCTTTCAAATTGAGTTTCAGTTTTAATTCTAGAAAGAATTTCTCTGAATCACATTTTTATATCAAATGTTGATATTTCAGCAGAAACAACATGTTATAATAACTAGAACGAGAACCAGGCTCTACTGGTGAGGTGCATTGTGGGTAGCGACTCACTGGAAGTTCCTGGGCGTGCCGATGTCGGCCTTTGTGAGCTTCTTCCTGCCTTTGGAGATCTTCTCCCTCCTCCTCATGTCGTGGAGGAGGAACGGAGGAGCGCTGCTTGTCTCCAGGTTCTTGATGTCCACTGTGGCCATGTGCAGAGCCGGACCTGCACGCACACACACACACACACACACACACACACACACACACACACACACACACACACACACACACACACATACACACACACACACACAGACACAGAGGAGTTCAGAGAAACTACTGATGTGTATCACAGTTATATTCAGGAAGCTTCAGGAAGCGCTGGCTTTTATTTTATTGTCTTTTTGCACTTTTCCTCTCTTTTCTTTTCTTTCTTTCACGTTTGTCTTAGTTACGGTCGGACACTGGACCATAACTACTTTGTTCACTTTGTCGTGAGTATCGGTGAGCCACAGCAAAGCTCAGCTGATCGCGCTGTGCAGGCAAGCTTCTGCCTGGAGACAGACGCTGGAGCTACGGAGGAGGTTGCAGATCGGGTGTCAAGCGGAGGCTAAAACGAGGAGATACAAACCGAGGTCTTTGGCCAATAAGACGGATGAGCTCGGCGCTGGTAATGACCGAGAGGATCTTCCGTGAGAGCAGTCTCTTGTGCTTCACTGAACTATCCGGATCTTCAGGACTGTTCGGGCTGACAGACACAGAGCGGTAAGATGAGGGATCGCTGTTTATGTGAATGAACGGTGGTGCCATCCGGACCATGTGTGCGTGAAGGGCTGAGGAAGCTGTGGACACCATCCACTCCACTGTGTCTGCTCTGCTGAATCATCAGCCTGGAGCATTCATGACCATCACTGGTGACTTTAACCACACCACATTGGATAAAGCTCTGTCAACCTTCCATCAATACATAGACTGCCCAACAAGGAACAATAAAACTCTGGACTTGCTGTATGCTAATACTAAGGACAGCGCCACTGCCCTTCCCCCCCTCGGCAGGTCTGATCATGACCTGGTCCGGCTGACACCCAGGTATGTTCCTCTGGTGAAGAGGCTGCCGGTGACCACCAGGACTGTGAGGAGGTGGTCTCTGGAGGCTAACGACGCTCTACAGGACTGCTTCGAGTCAACGGACTGGGATGTGCTGAGGACATCAACAGTATGACCGACTGCATCACGGAATACATCAAGTTCTGTGAACACACCACCATCCCATCACGGACTGTAACAACAAGCCCTGGATCACCAGGGACCTGAACATGAAGAAAGCTGCTTTCAGGTCTGGAGACAGGGATGAGCTGAGGACTCCTACAGGAGGAAGCTGGAGGCCAAACTCCAGCTGAACAACACAAGGGAGGTGTGGTCTGGCATGAAGCAGATAACTGGCTTCAAGTGGGAGCTGAACTGTTTTCAATAGGTTCAGTTCACAGCCCTCCCGTCTCCTCCACACATCACACCTCCCAAACACCTCCTCCCTCTGTCCCCTGCTGAGCTGCAGTGACGACTGACCAGGTGAGAAGACAGCTGGAGAAACTACACCAGCGCAGAGCTGAAGGTCCTGATGGCATCAGCCCCAGGGTCCTAAAGACCTGCGCCACCCAGCTGTCTGGTGTCCTGCAGCGCCTCTTCAACCTCAGCCTGAGGCTGGGGCCTGGTCCCTGTCCCAAAGAAGTCAGCACCATCTGGCCTCAACGACTACTCACCTCCCATGTGATGAAGGTGCTGGAGAGGCTGGTCTTGGCCCACCTCCGCCGCAGGTGAAATCATCGTTGGACCCTCTGCAATTTGCTTACCAGCCTCATGTGGGAGTGCGCCATCATCTACCTCTCAGTCGCACCTGGATGGAACCGGTGTCTCTGTGAGAGTCACTGACTTCTCCAGTGCATTTAACACCATCCAGCCACTGCTGCTGAGTGAGAAGCTCCACCATCTCCTGGATCACTGACTACCTCACAGGCAGACCACAGTTTGTCAGAATGGGCCGTGTGCTGTCTGGAACGGTGGTCAGTGATGTAGGAACTGTTCTGTCTCCTTCCTCTTCACCCTGTACACCAGTGACTTCCAGTACAACACGGAGTCATGCCATCTGCAGAAGTACTCTGATGATTCTGCAGTGGGGGGAAGGACGGGAGGAGGAGTACAGGGCAGTGGTGAGTGACTTTGTAAAGTGGGCCGATGAGAACCACCTGCGGCTGAACGTGGCCAAGACCAGAGAGATGGTGGTGGACTTCAGCAGGCTCCTACACCTCTGAGTGTCCTGGGAGTGGACGTGGACATGGTGGAGGTACAAGTACCTGGGCGTCTCCATCGACAGCCGACTGAACTGGAAGGCCAACATCAACGCTGTGTACAAGAAGGGATGAGTCGACTCTTTTTCCTGAGAAAGCTTGATCCTTCAACGTGTGCAGCAAGATGTTGGAGTTATTCTACCAGTCGGTTGTGGCCAGTGTGCTGCACTTTGCCATTGTCTGCTGGGGGTGACACCAGCCGTCTTAACAAACTGGTTAGGAAGGCTGGCTCCATCATCGGCTGCCAGCTGGAGCACCTGGAACAGGTGGTGGAGAGGAGGTCGTTGAAGAAACTGGTGTCCATATTGGACAACCCGGACCACCACCACCTCCTACAGGGACAGAGGTACTTTCTCCACCTCACGCTCCGCTGCCACAAGGAGAGATACAGGAGAACATTCGCTATGAGGCTCTACAACAGTTCACCTCTTGCCAGATCACCCTAACCCTTCTTATATTTTGTGTTTTGTTTTTTTATTCTTGTGTGTTGCTGCTACTGACTCGACAAATTTCCCCTTGGGGATTAATAAAGTATATATCTATCTATCTATCTATCTATCTAACCCACTGAGCACACGGAGGACTCACCAGTGTTGGTCAGAGAATACGTTGTTGTTGTTGTGGTGGCTTCAGGTGAATGTTTCTCCTACAGAAACTGAGACGTGTCTGACTGCAGCTCTGATGTCTCTCAGATGAACTTAAAGTCCTTTTATGGGTTTAAAGTTCATTATGATTTTGTATTTTATGACTTCCTCCTCCTGCCCATGTTGAAGAGCACGTCCTCCTATGAACACAGGCTGCAGTGTGTGGTGAGCTCCACTAGAGGGCGTCCTCCTATGAACACAGGCTGCAGTGTGTCGTGAGCTCCACTAGAGGGCGTCCTCCTATGAACACATGCTGCAGTGTGTGGTGAGCTCCACTAGAGGGCGTCCTCCTATGAACACATGCTGCAGTGTGTGGTGAGCTCCACTAGAGGGCGTCCTCCTATGAACACAGGCTGCAGTGTGTCGTGAGCTCCACTAGAGGGCGTCCTCCTATGAACACAGGCTGCAGTGTGTCGTGAGCTCCACTAGAGGGCGTCCTCCTATGAACACAGGCTGCAGTGTGTGGTGAGCTCCACTGAGGGCGTCCTCCTATGAACACAGGCTGCAGTGTGTCGTGAGCTCCACTAGAGGGCGTCCTCCTATGAACACAGGCTGCAGTGTGTGGTGAGCTCCACTAGAGGGCGTCCTCCTATGAACACAGGCTGCAGTGTGTGGTGAGCTCCACTAGAGGGCGTCCTATGAACACAGGCTGCAGTGTGTCGTGAGCTCCACTAGAGGGCGTCCTCCTATGAACACAGGCTGCAGTGTGTCGTGAGCTCCACTAGAGGGCGTCCTCCTATGAACACAGGCTGCAGTGTGTGGTGAGCTCCACTAGAGGGCGTCCTCCTATGAACACAGGCTGCAGTGTGTCGTGAGCTCCACTAGAGGGCGTCCTCATATGAACACAGGCTGCAGTGTGTGGTGAGCTCCACTAGAGGGCGTCCTCCTATGAACACAGGCTGCAGTGTGTGGTGAGCTCCACTAGAGGGCGTCCTCCTATGAACACAGGCTGCAGTGTGTGGTGAGCTCCACTAGGGGGCGTCCTCCTATGAACACAGGCTGCAGTGTGTCGTGAGCTCCACTAGAGGGCGTCCTCCTATGAACACAGGCTGCAGTGTGTCGTGAGCTCCACTAGAGGGCGTCCTCCTATGAACACAGGCTGCAGTGTGTCGTGAGCTCCACTAGAGGGCGTCCTCCTATGAACACAGGCTGCAGTGTGAAGATTTTCCACTCGATCAGTCTCGGGCCGATAATCTACGCTCAGCCTTTGAACAGGTGATAAGAATTTATGGTCAGCTGGTGCGCCCTGACGCAGCGCCGTCATATCAACACTTTTCATTGCTTTGGGACAAGCTGCAAAGAGTGAGTCGTGATGCTCAGACAGGGCAGGAGAACACCCAGTTGCTGGTGCTGAAGAACTACCAGTCCAAGCCCCAGCAGCCCGGCTACAGGCCTTCAGTCTTTCTGCTCAGCCCCCGCCGTTTCCCACTGCCGCCTCGCTGCCCATGCCGCTTCCGTGCCACAGTCCCAGCCGATCCCAGCTCCCGGTGTCCCGTCAGCGGCCAGAGCACCCAGTGTGCTGTCGCCACCCAGGCCCACCCCAGCTCCTTGTGTCACGTTGCCGGCTCAAGCTCCCAGTGTACTGTCGGCGCCCAGGCCGACCCCATAACCTGGTGTCACATTGCCGGCTTCCCCTGTTCCGCCCGGCCTCAGTTCCCCGTGTTCCGTCGCCGTCCCGGTCGACTCCAGTTCCCCGTGTCCCGTCGCCGTCCCGGTCGACTCCAGTTCCCCGTGTCCCGTCGCCGTCCCGGTCGACTCCAGTTCCCCGTGTCCCGTCGCCGTCCCGGTCGACTCCAGTTCCCCGTGTCCCGTCGCCGTCCCGGCCGACTCCAGTTCCCCGTGTCCCGTCGCCGTCCCGGCCGACTCCAGTTCCCCGTGTCCCGTCGCCGTCCCGGCCGACTCCAGTTCCCCGTGTCCTGCCGCTTCCCGCTCCAGATCCCCACTCTCCGGAGCCTGGTCCCACTGTGCTCCATTAATAAAGTAAGACAATGAACCAGGTTATTTATGTTAATAAAGTTATACTATGAACCAGGTTGTTTAAGTTAATAAAGTAATCCTATGAACCAGGTTGTTTAAGTTAATAAAGTAATACTATGAACCATGTTGTTTGTATTAATAAAATAAGACTGAACTAAGTTGTTTGTATTAATAAATTGATACTATGAACCAGTCTGTTTATATTAATAAAGTAATACTATGAACCAGGTTGTTTAAGTTAATAAAGTTATACTATGAACCAAGTTGTTTATATTAATAAAGTAATACTATGAACCAGGTTGTTTAAGTTAATAAAGTTATACTATGAACCAAGTTGTTTATATTAATAAAGTAATACTATGAACCAGGTTGTTTAAGTTAATAAAGTTATACTATGAACCAAGTTGTTTATATTAATAAAGTAATACTATGAACCAGGTTGTTTAAGTTAATAAAGTTATACTATGAACCAAGTTGTTTGTATTAATAAATTGATACTATGAACCAGGTTGTGAAAAAGAATCACCGGTCCCCCTGAACACGTGGAGACCGATGATGACGAGCAGCCGTAACTCAGATTAGTACCGTATCGTTTATTGCAAGTCTTGCATTCATAAAAGTAGCCCAAGAATAACAAATTAGCCATTATAACCATGCTTAAGCTAGCTCATAGCTAGCGCTAGCTACGTACTACGAGCGTGACAGTCTGCTAGCAGATGTGTTGATGTACAGCGGTCCCGGCTGTATACACGGTGTTACCGGGAATATAATGACGGAGGAATAAAGACCGTGGGGCGTCACTTTGTTTCAGTGTAACTCTCGCTGTCAGAAGCAAAACTTTATTTGTCACGTGTCATCTTCAGTACCTCTGATTGGTTGTTCTTTTTGCCCATCAAAACAGTGACAGGATTAACCCTATAACGTCTGCACATGACAATATATATATATATGTATATATATACTAGGGCTGTCAATCGATTAAAAAAAAGTAACTAATTAATCGCACATTTTGAAATTGCGATTAATTAATCGCGATTAATCGCGCTTAAAAGTTGTTTCCTTCTTTTTAAAGACAAAACTTCACACAGAGCTGTGTTTTCAAAGAGGCTCCTACATATAAAGTGCCAGCGAGGTATTTAATATCGTGGATGATAAATTGTTTCTTCAGTGAAACATCAGATTAGTAAAAAATATATATATATTGAGACCCCATTGGTCCTGTCATCTTTAACACTGAACAGCAGCAGAACCAGTGGCCTTGGTAACTGACTGACATTCACATATGTCACGTTAACCCTCTGGAGGCTGGGGGCATTTTATACATTTTACAAAATAAATTAAATTCACCGTTTAAAGTCTTTTGTATGTGACACACCCCCACGTGTTCTACATCAAACATTCCAGAACAATCTCAGCTCTATTCAATGAGGCTCAGTTGTCCTGGTGCCGTGTTCTCTGCTCTCTGACTGACAGGCTGCTAAATGAGCCTAACCTGTGAGGTGGGAGGTCCTTTGTGATTTACTGAGTGTTCATTGGTTGTTTTTTCCCCGAAATGTTGACAGTCAAACGGATTGCCCAATCACGGTGAAGGTTTCGTGTGACGAGTTCTTTCCGCGCCGCGTCCCCCGACACGTCGCCCCTCCGTTCCTCTGTGTCTCAGAGGGGGAGACGGGAGGAAGGAGGAGCAGGAGGAAACCTGACTGATTCATCCACGAGTTAAACTCATTTATGCTCCTTATTTTCGCGGAGAAATAATTGTTTTAAAAACGGAAACAGTGTCAAACCGTACTACCGCGGTTTGACACTCAGAGGAGTGTAAAAACTTCAACGAACACCGGAAGCAAGTCGAAGTGTCCTTGAGCAAGGCACTGAACCCCCAGTTGCTTCCCGGGCGCATCACTGCAGCCCACTGCTCCTTAATAACTAAGGATGGGTTAAATGCAGAGAACTAATTTCCCCTTGTGGATTGATAAAGTATATAAAAATAAAAAATAAAAAATAATAATTTGCGCTAATTGCGTTAAAATATTTTAGTGTGTTAACGCGGCTAAATTAATCGCATAGATTAACGCGTTAACGCTGACAGCCCTAATATATACACACATATCACATATCATGGAGAACATGTATTGTGTATGTTAACAGTCTGATATCCGTTGTGTGTCGGTGATCCATGATAACGGCTTCTACAGGGAATATGGCCAAAGAGGTTTTTAATGTCCTCATTGTGCGTTTTTAAAATAAAGTATCGGTTCAGGCACCGTTTAGGCACCGGTATCGTTTTAAAAGTACCGGTTTAGCACCGGTATCGGAAAAAAACCAAACGATACCCATCCCTAGTTACGACTGGGTGATCCTGGAGGGGTTACGACAGTGCCGCTCTTCCATGACTTTACTGCACTACTGGATCTTGTGGATTATTCAACAGTCTATAATAACATATATGCAGTTATTACAATTAATTAGACTACATTAGATAATATCAATCAGTGGCCTTAAATCTGTGTGTCTGAGTTATGACGAATTATAGAAAAAAATTACAGACAAAAAGTAATTACCGATGGATTAGAATGTGAAAAATAATCATGTTTACAGCGTAAATAACCAATATTATAGATGTTACATTAATATTAGTGGATCTCTCTGGAGGGAATCCAGTGGTAGTTCTACTCTGTGTGGTTGACAGGAGAGATGATCAGAGGAGCAGAGTTAAGACCTCCTTCATTAAGACCTGGACTAAAGTATGGGACGAGTTTCTCATTGAAGCAGCAGCCAGTAAAGGAGAAGATAAGAGCTGCAGCATCTACGTCATAGAAGGAGACCAGACCCTCCTCATAATCCACCAACACCCCCACCTTCTGAGGCCGAGACCTCAGAGAGAGACGGACTGTAGGGTCAACACGAGCTTTGTACTCATTCTCATTCCTCAAATATATCGTCCAGAAACCTTCCTGAGGAGACGGTGTGATGACTCCCTTCCTGTTGATGGACTCTCTCACCACTCCTAAAGTCCACACAGTCTTTCCTTCAACCTGAACCTCGTAGTAAGATCTTCCTGAAGAGAAACTCTGCTTTGCTAAGACAACAGCACAAGGATTAAATCTCTCTGGCTTGTCTGGAAGATTCTTCTGTACATCACCATATTTAACTTGTTTTCCATCATCAGACAGGATGAGGTGGGGATGTGCTGAATCAGGATCAAGAGTCACATCCACTGCAGACTGCTGGACCCTCTTCATCTCGCCCTCAAACAGCTTCTTCAGCTGTTTGCTGAGCGTCTCCTCCAGCTGCTTCACAGCTCTCATCACTGTCCCCTCATAGGAAGGTGGACGGACTCTGACTCCGGTCCAGTTCTTGGTGGGTGCAGCAGCCTTCAGGGTCCTGAGGCTCTGGAGGAGGTGGAGGTGGTCTTCAGAGCGTGAGAGCTGCTTCACCTCAGTGCTTCTCTTCTCCAGCTCACAGAGTTCCTGTTCCAGCTCTTGGATGAAGCCTTCAGCCTGTTTCTCTGTGTTTCTGTGCTTCTCTTTGATCGTGAGGATGAGCTCGGCCTGGCTTCTCTCAACAGACTCCTTCAGAGCGGTCAAGACCTGAACACCACCTGCTATCTTTCTGTCTGCTTGTTCCTCACTGAGCTGCACCGAGTGTTTGAGCTCCTGAATCTTCAGGCGTCTCTTCTGGATCATCTCCTTGGTTTCAGCCTCAGTCTTCTTCATCTCGGCCTTCTTTCCTTCATATTCTTCTTCCAGAGGAACTACATCGTGGTTCTTGTGGTCTAGAACAGTGCAGAGCATGCAGACACACGTCTGGTCGGTCTGACAGAACAGCTCCAGAGGTTTATCTTTATGCTTCAGACACATCCTGCCTTCCAGGTTCTCCACGGGGTCCATCAGCTGATGTCTCTTCAGACCTGGTCTTGTCAGGTGACCCTCCAGGTGAGTCTCACAGTAGGACTCCAGACACACCAGGCAGGACTTCAGGGCCTTCAGTTTGGTTCCAGTGCAGCCGTCACAGGGAACTTCTCCTGGTTTGGCAGCTTGTTGCTCTGAGCTGCTGCTGCTGGCTTCCTGTTGAGCTGCCTGTCTGAACTGAGCAGCCATCTCAGAGATGAAGGTGTTGACCTTCATCTCAGGTCTCCTGGAGAAACGCTGGTTACAGTTGGGACACTGATCGGGGACATTGACGTTCCAGTGTTGAGTGATGCAGGCTTTACAGAAGTTGTGTCCACATGGTATGGTGACTGGATCAGTGAACACATCCAGACAGATGGAGCACAGGAACTGATCCTCAGTCAGCTGACAGCTGGCAGCAGACATGTCTGCAGTCTGAGGACAACAAGAGGGGAAATAAAACTATTACATAACTTTAGTAGACGTGACAGCATGTGGCAGGTCCTGTTGTCCCGTTGTGTCTGTGTGTCATCATGGTGAAATGTGGCCCTGGAGACACCGACTGTTGAGGGACTATTACCAAAGTGGGGTTGAGTACTTTACCAGGTGCTTTACAATATATCATGTATCGGCCTGTGGACAGACGTTGTCTCCACGGTAGCATCAAAACCATCAAAACACAGCCAGTAACTATAACGTTCTGTTAATAGAGAGTTCTTAGAAGGTTTTGGGCCGAGCAAAGGCATCTGAAGTAAAGGAAGTAGGACACCATCTACACCGAGACCCGATGTCTGTGACCTGGTGGGATCTCACTGCATTATGGTCTCTAGGTTGATTATTTATGATATAAAATCCAACTATGATGAGTGACATATTAGGAGGGTCATCCTAAATGCTGTTTTATTTTGAAACTTAGAGCCAAATTGAATAAGAAATGCTGCAATGCAAATATGAGGAATATCAGGTATTCATGTAAGTACGGTTCTAGATGTTTGTGCATGGTGTGTGACTATGTAAGATAACAACTATTCACCAGGGGTTGTTTGGGGTTTTAATAATGATTCGCCATTATATATTGTAAGGTATTCGCAAAACCGGGCACTACGCAGATGGAGGAGAAACAGGCTTCCGGACACGCATGGATTAAGTTATCAACATTTAATGGCAAGAAAAGTGAATCAAACATTCAACGCGCTCTATCCTCGTGTCAAGGCTGCAGGCTCTCGGCGCCTTCCGAGACGCACACAACCTTCCCTTCGGGGCTCACCTGAGAAAGAGAACGAGCTCTCTAAAAACACACCGTTTTATAATCCTCTCCTGCGCCGGTCAAAACCGTCACTTCCGGTTTCAGTCGCTTTCACAATAAGATTCCCGTCAATAAAAGTCACCTTCACAATAAAAGTCTCTTCACGGATTTCAACCGGCTTCTTCAATCTATAATACTAACATACAGTCACTCTCATGTAATATATATTAATTCTTGCCATTTACATTTGCATAGAGTAAACATTACCCCTATGCTTCATAATACATTTAATAACAATATCAATATTCTTCTTAATATTTTCTATATGTATTAATTTAAACATAAGACTTCTGCAGATGTTATCAAAATAAACTATTACAACTTAACAATCCCTCCTTTTATACTTATCCAATAGTATAAACAACCAAGTAATAGCCCTTTTATTTTGACCCTCTATGTAAACAAACATTGTACAACATTTTAATTATCACTCATTATCATTCAGCATCCCTGTGGAAGAACATCACTCCCTCCTTGCATCCCTGCTTCTCAAGGAAACTAAATAACACTAAGTGTCAGTGTGAATGTATTCATCACACAGGTGAAAAATCTTGCTGTCCTGATGGTTCCGGTTGATGTAACGTGTGCACTGTCTAAGTGTCTATCTGTGCAGGTGTCTGTGCATCCCTGTGAATCCAGTTCCTCCGCATACATGCTCTGCAACTCCAGCTCCTCAGCATCCCTTCTCATCTCAGCATCCCTCCTTTCTCCAAGCAGATTGTCAATGATGGTTGCGATCGTCCCACTCAGCTGAGGGAGCATGAACTACTGCGTCCACAGACTGCAAGCAGTTAACTGTCTACCAGCAATTCACACTCACTAAATCTCAGCTGAGGACTTCGGATCTCGGCTTACATGCAGCTACCTGCATGCAGTGGTTCTCTTCCGTCATCCAAAAGGTCGATGTCTCTCTGGAACCTGTCTCATACATCCCGGGCGTCCCAGCCCCTGGGGAGATATTATTCCTCATGGTTTTCACTGGCTGCGGGTGGATTTACATATCCACATGATGTCATCTGTTCCTCTTCCTCTGCATCGTTCTCTGCTCCGAATGGCATCGCAGGGGTCCTCAGGATGGCTCCGTCTGCTCCTCAGTCTCTCTGAGCCGGGTGATGATGGTGTCCGATGCTCCTGTGGGCAGCTCCTCATGGCAGGTCCTCACAGCAGGCAGTCAGCACACAATGGACGATGCTGGAGCGTCAGGTGTAGCTGTTGGAGAAAATGAGAAAACACATATACAGAATGTGACACTTGACTATGAAAAATTGTCTATATTTTAATTTCTATATCTAATAAGTATCTAATACTTTCTAGGCTTGAATTCGCAATCTTCAACTGAGTCGGAGGAACAGCTTCTCACCCCGTCCAACAGAGTCTCAATTACTTATCCAATCCAATCTAACTTTATTTATCTTTACTGGTTATGATAAAGGTAATTGATCCTATCTATGGCCCTTGACCAGGGCATAGAAATATTCAAATCCTACTAGGATCTGATAGCAGGCAGGTATTCGTCCAGCACCCTCCTTTCTCGTGCTCGAACCCCTAAAACAGCTTATGGGGAAAAACAGAACATTTGCACATCGAGGTGCCATTAATGACAGGAGACAGTGAGCAGTGAGAGTCGATGTTATCTGCACACATCTTCCTGTGTTGCAGTCCTAACTCTCGCTCTAATGTCTCAGATATGAACATATTTACAAAATGTGAAATGGTGTCACTTGTGTGAGACCACTCACATCGAGGGCGCTCCGAGGTCCTTGCAATGACTTCAGAGCACCCCATTCGCCTGGACTTAGTCCACTGGGCTCCTGGTGGGCTCCGGTAACCTGCTCAAAGAAAAACTTAACTGTGGTTAGTTCATTTCTCAAACATTCTCCAAAACCACGCTCTGGGCTCTGCTATCCCCTCCCTGGGCGATAGTCTGCTCCTGTGAATGTGTTCTCTAGATATATTTCTTCATGTAGGTGCTTGTTTCTAAATGTGTTACGTGTTTGGTTGCAAAGTTGTGCCAATCAGACCTGATCTAGATATATTTCTTCATGTAAGTGCTTGTTTCTAAAAGTGTTAAGTGTTTGGTTGCAAAACTGTGTGCCAGCCAGACATGATCACTCCTCGAACGCCACATCTCGGTACCAGCCATAACTGTCTCTGCATCTTCCATCCCTCCTTTTTCTGAAACAACCTTTGATTCAGAAAACTCAAGGTGGATGCATGTTGCAGTGAACTTCTTGCTTGTTAAGGGGGATCAGGTACTGAGGCTTAATATATGTAAGGAAATGTAAATGTGGAGCACAGAAATTCCTAAAAAATTTCAGATCAAAATCCCTCAAAAATCGTAAGTCGATTTTTAAAAAAGAAATTGAAAGGAAATTTATTCTACACGATGTGTCTAATTCGTGGATGCGATGCAGTTGGAAAAAAATGCAAATTGGGGTAAATACAGTGCAATAGAACAGCATACAACATACATAGAATTTTATGTAAATGTATACACCCCCACAACATGTGGTCGGACAAAGGACCAAATGTCCCTTGCTCTCAGATTTAAAACAGGACAAACAAAAAACAAAAACACGCTGTACCTCTTGTGTCCAAGTGGATCAGAGAGTCCCCTTAGTGGGCAACTCAACCAATTTATGCGGTCTAATGATCTTGTAACTGCGACGTTCGTCGACGTCCGCCAAGCTTACGTTATGTAATTTTAATCTCGTAAATAGCAACGTTCACGCACTAACTTAGGATATTATATTAGATATCTAGCGTGGTCTTAGTGAGACCCCGCGTCGTCTTCGCCCGATTTCCCTATGTGCGTCAAACTACCAAGCTAATGCTACAGTCACACCTATAGGCCACAATGGGGGTAATGATCCTTGTCCACGAACTGCCACGCAACTGCACATTTATCAGAATTGTCAACGAAAGACCCGAACATCTACGCTGCAACTTGACAGCCACTATATTGGTCCTGCTTGGAAGTACTAACTCTCATGCACATCAACTAGCCGCAAGTCTTGTCTACAAAAACGTGTTACTCACAAAACAAACGAACAACGAGGAGCGCACAATATGACAAAAAACATGAACCGCGAAGCACACACAAACGCTGTTGCAGCAGCGACACACCTGGTGTAAAGCGCACACACAGGCCACACTCTCCAAACAAGGCCACACACACGAGATAACACGTGGAAAAACGTGAAGAGAGAGTGGAAAAATCTCTACAACACAAGGAACAACAGAAAAGAGACTACACGTGGAGAGAGTCTCTACACGAGGAACGGTAAAAGGAAACAGAAAAAAGAAATCACGTGAAAAGCGTGAGACAACCATCCGTGCAAACGCACTACAGAGAGACACAAACACACCCAATCTTACACACAACTTCACATCAGTACCACACAGCCCACACGTGGCCGACTTTCACGCGTAAATGCCACTAAACGCGCAGAACATGCAGACGCACTGGAACAAACACACACGACTACTCATCCGTGACACGAAGCGTTCGATCAACCACGCGGGCCAAACGTGGCCGACTTGCCCGCGTAAATGCCACTAAACGCGCAGAATCATGCAAAAGGCGATTGGGAAAAACACATAAAACACACACACACACAGCGTCGATTGCTTGTTAAACTCTCCGGCGGGCTTGTGCCCCGTCCTGTTCTGACGGCATAAATAGTTCGATAGCTTAGCGCGAGCTACTCACCGCATGAACGTGTCCTTAGTCCCGTAACTCTGGCGGCCCATCTCAGTTTCGCCTTCCGTGGTTTCCAAATTGTAAGGTATTCGCAAAACCGGGCACTACGCAGATGGAGGAGAAACAGGCTTCCGGACACGCATGGATTAAGTTATCAACATTTAATGGCAAGAAAAGTGAATCAAACATTCAACGCGCTCTCTCCTCGTGTCAAGGCTGCAGGCTCTCGGCGCCTTCCGAGACGCACACAACCTTCCCTTCGGGGCTCACCTGAGAAAGAGAACGAGCTCTCTAAAAACACACCGTTTTATAATCCTCTCCTGCGCCGGTCAAAACCGTCACTTCCGGTTTCAGTCGCTTTCACAATAAGATTCCCGTCAATAAAAGTCACCTTCACAATAAAAGTCTCTTCACGGATTTCAACCGGCTTCTTCAATCTATAATACTAACATACAGTCACTCTCATGTAATATATATTAATTCTTGCCATTTACATTTGCATAGAGTAAACATTACCCCTATGCTTCATAATACATTTAATAACAATATCAATATTCTTCTTAATATTTTCTATATGTATTAATTTAAACATAAGACTTCTGCAGATGTTATCAAAATAAACTATTACAACTTAACAATATCTATACATCCAAGATGTATAGATATATCCATTTAATATAACCAATATAACTATGGGTACAAAGTATTATTGAATATTCAAATGTATGCATTTTATTTTGAAAAATGTCTTAATTAGTAAAGTAAAAATATTTGATCTTCACTATGGAAGAAATCAGAGACGTCTTTATCATTGTTTAGAATTATTCAGAAAAGTTTTTCTATATCACGTCAGATATTCAGTCACTAGATATTTCTCAAGAAAATTGTAGGTTTACTTTGATAAATCTTTTAACTATATAAAAAGAAATAAGAGATATCCAGAGATATTCCAACACATGTTTTTGGAATTATTGTGATAAATATCTTCACACCACCGTAAATATTTTAAAACATGATCTATTAAAAGGTAGAACATTGTAACTTTGTAAAATATCTCAATTGGTACAGTTAAGGTGTTTGATTTTTGTTTGCAAAAATTTGAAATGACGTTTATCGGAAAAAAATATATTGGACCACTCAGGGTCCCTCAGCGTACCTCGCGAAGGCGTCAAAATACATCAAAACCTGCGGCCTGATCGGGAATCGTGTGGAATGACTTTTCTAAGAGATCGGACCGGCGGTTAACCCCCAAAACGCCCCCCAAAAATTGCGAGGATTTGTCCCATTCACTTGAATGGGGCTTCAGAAGAGAAACCGCCAATCAACGCTAATCTTTGTGCCCACAGTGACGCCATACGTTAACGTAAATAAATTGTTTGACGTTTAAAATGTTAACAAAAGGATGGAGTTAATTTGATCAATTGGAAACATTGTCATAGCTCGCACAGTTTCCATGGAATCTTTCTTCGGGTTTCAGAAGATTTGCGCTCTGTTTATAATAATGGGTGTTTCTATTGCATAGAATGTTCAACGAAAAAAATAAATAAAGTATTTTGCCACAAGTCTCACAATTTTCAGTCTTTCAACACCATTTATGGATCAAAACGTAGGAAATCTTTTGCTCGTCCTCACATGTGTGGATGGAATCCACAATGTCTCCACATGTGTCTGGAGGAGCCTTAACGAGGGAGGAGGAGCCTTAACGAGGGAGGGGGAGCCTTAACGAGGGAGGAGGAGCCTTAACGAGGGAGGAGGAGCCTTAACGAGGGAGGAGGAATCTTAACGAGGGAGGAGGAGCCTTAGCGAGGGAGGAGGAGCCTTAGCGAGGGAGGACATGTAGGTGTGTCTCTGCGTCCACTGATACACACAGAGGAAGGAAGGGAGGAAGGAAGGAAGGAAGGAAGGAAAGGATGGAAGCCAATGAAGGAGGCAAGGAAGGAAGCCAGGCGAGGAGGCAAGGAAGGAAGGAAATTAGACATGGAACAAAGGAAGGAAAGGAAGCCAGGCAAGGAGAAAAGGAAGTACCCCCCCCCCCCCCCCACACACACTCTATACTCTCTCTGTGTCTCCAGCCCCGACTGGCAGGAGCAAACTGACCTCATTAATACATCTCACTCCCGATAACGTTATACATATGTACGTACACTGAAAAAAGTGAAACAACTGTGTCATTCATGTAAAGTGCATTTTTAATTTGGTCTCATCTAAAATCATGGTTTCCGGTTTAAACAAGTTGTTTTCACTTTCCCTAAAAGCAAATAGAACTCCCCATAGACTAAATTAAAAGCAATAGTTTAGGTAAAAGTCGTATTTTCACTTTAGACCAGAGGTTTACATGTCACGTGACCACCACGTGACCATATGAAGTCGCATCTGGTCTGCGTTCTGATGTCCGCCATTACCTCGCTTCGCCTGAGCTTCGCCTGAAGTGAAAACCGTCAAGGCAACTCAAAAACAAGGTAATAATTCTAAATTGTGTTGTTTTAAAGGGAACATGTGTTTTCCATGTATATTCATTGTTAATGGCAGAATGTAAAACTGTCTATATTTTGTGCGTGTTCGCTAGAGTAACGTAACATTGGCTGATGTAAGTTAACGTTAGCCAACGCTAGCTCGCTCGTTACGAAAATCATAGTTTAGGAGCTGTTTGCCTGCTACTGGGCATCCACAGCCCACATGGTTACAGAGCCACAGCAATCGCTCTGCTCTCCTGTGTTTTCCAAGCATATTGATTGTTAGTGGCAGAATGTACAACTGTTTATATTTCGCACGTTTTCGCTAACGGTGCTGTTAGCTAACGTACCGTGAGCTAACGGTACCGTTAGCGAACACGCACTAACGGTACCTTTTAGCTAACGTACCGTGAGCTTTTATAGGGAACATGTGTTTGCCATGCATAGGTATTGTTAGTGGCGTTATGGACAACTGTCTATATATTTCGCACGTGTTCGCTAACGTAACGTAATGTTGGCTAACGTTACGTTAGCTAACGCTAGCTCGCTGGTAACCACATGGCTTCAGCCGGCATCGAAGCTCTGCCGTGATGCGCGCACACGGGTTCCCCGCCTAAGGCCTGCGTTGGGAAGAAAAAAAGTTAGGCGCCCACATTTTCTCTATGCAGGAAAAACCCTGGTGTCTGTAGTGACAATTATGGATCGTGCCATCTGTCACAAAAGTTATTTCTCTTTCCTTTGTGTTTACAGGTCTACTGCTGTGTCCCGTAACAGTCCGAAATTGTAACCATATTGCTGAATTCGGTAAGTCCCAATATGACAACTGTGAACATTTTCATGTATTTTTAAATGGGAACGATAAACCCAAAATATAATTGCAGCACTTCAGAGAATACCTTGAATTTACCACAAATGTATACTTACGAATGTAGTCTGTAATTTCAAACATTTACACAAATTGTAATGTAGTGGACATTACATTTTAATGGCAGGTTCATTTTACATTTCTATTTTTGCAATATTTATTTATTATCATATTTGTAGAATTTTAAACACAAATAACTTGCAGTCAAAACAAATATCAAGAAGTTACCCACCCAATGTAATGTGAATAGATTTCACCAAACAATAAACAAATACATTAAATGTTAAGTCATTTACTATAGTTGTATATATCCTTAAAACAATATTTAAAATACTAAAGTTAAAAGATGATCATTGCATGACTGAATTGTAGATAATCATGCAATACAGGAAATCACTGTTTCTTTTTGTTTCAAACTGTAGAAACCTTTTTGCCTTTTCCATCTTTTGAATTATTGAACAGTATGTGAAGATGTTCAGGATGGTGTGATCAGACTAATAACAATAACTCTAGTCAAACTACATAGTTGGTGGACAGTGCCTCATCTCGCTGAAGAGATACATTCATGCATAAGGTTGTATATTAATGAATTTGTGAATATGAATTGGATGTTATGGCCAATGTTGTGACACTAATATTACTGTTTTTATCCTTTTTTTTAATAGATCCCTTTGGATGGGCTGACATGGCAGGGAAAAGGCCAGCCAAGTTGCTAGTTATCCTGAATTCTGATGACACCAGGAAGCTAATTCTGCCTGATGGGATTCCAGAGACAATGGAGCAGCTATTGAATGAAGTCAGGAAACAGTGTGAGTTAAATGGAACTTTTAGACTGCAGTACAAAGACAGAGACTTTGGAGATGCACTCGTGAACTTGACATCTACTGCAGAACTTGAGGATTTGACAACTGTCAAGGTCATCCCAATAACTGATGATTGCAGCGAAGGATTTGATATCACTGCCTCTAATGAGTCGATGTGTACCCAATCAGATGACACAGAGCTCCTGTCCTCACCCTCCAGCACCGTCTCTACAAGAACTCAGTTGTGGCCAAGAGTGTTTCCAATACCAACATTCTCTTACGAAACTGAATTACAGTTAGAAACAGGAAATGCAGTGCATAGGTCAAACATGACAAGATTGTCAATGAGTTTTAAATTAAAGTCAGATATCCTGGAAAAAGTAGCTGAAGAGATGTTTCAGTACAAAGCCTACCCAACAGATGCTGACTTCAGTGACGTGGCCCAAGCACTAATCAAGAAGCACCCATGCCTCTCTGAGACTGGTTCGTTCAACGGTTGCTATGGGTGGAAGCAGCGCCTGAAAACTAAAATGGGCAACTACCGTACTCAGCTGAAGGGCATCGGGTGTTCTGAACTGCTTGTAAATCCAAAAGCCAAAGCCCCAGGAGATGCATTGCCAGCAAAGAATGTCAAGAAACCTATAAGAGGAGAGGCCAACCACATTCCTGACATTCCTACTGGAGAGACCTCAGACAAATTGGAAAATGAGAGACTGTCACTTTTAAGTGAGGTGAAGAAGAGAAACAATCGTACAGTGATAAAGTCGAAAATGGACAAGACTTTTTCAGTGCGAAGACAAGAAATTGTGGAAAAGGAATTGGGAGTGGAAGAGTTGAAAGAGAGATGGCCTGCATTGTTCTCAGTGGATGAGGTATGTGACTTTTTCTATAAGTCAGTGGTGGCTTGTAAAGTAAACAATATTTTCTTCTATTAAAAGAAACCTACTCAAAAACTCACAACACATCTGCAATGCATCACGTAATGTTTTATACCATTTGCATGTGCTTTTTTTTTTTTAAAGATCAATGCTGAATTTACAAGAATTACAACTGTGCCACTTCAACCGCGCTTCCTCGCTGCCTTGGACAAGCACTACAGCAGACTGATGGAGATCATTAAAAAAAGGGGAGGAGTTATCGGAGAGAAAACCCGGAACATACTGAAAGTTCTTGATCACGTATGTACTTGCTTTGTTTACGACTTTGGAGTCGGAGATTACCTGTTGATCGATGCACTACCTTAATCGTTTTAGTTTCAAAGGTCTTTTAAATGGTTTGCTCAAAGTGTGTGTACATTAGGGTCTTGCAAAAAGTGCAATATTGCTATTGACCATCCGACCGCATGTCAAGTGAGTGTGGCACATTTCATTTTTATTTAATGTATTTTTTTCATTATCGAGAGTTGGAAAAAAAATCAAAGTCTGAATCTCATTTCCCTTCTGTGTTCTGCATTTAACAATAATTAGGTATTTAATTCCTATTAAAACGGTCATCTTTGTCATTTAAAAGCCAACAATGTACCTAATACAAGTACCTAAAATAGTTTATTTACATAGCACTTAAATCTGGATCTTCTGAGTAATATCAAATAAAAACAATAATTCTGCATTTTCACTATTGAGTCGATAATCAGGGAAAATTCCTTAATCGCAACAGCCCTAAATCACGATTACTGTAACTCCAAGTGCCCATTTTATGCATTGTATAGTGTTGCGTCTACAGTGAATTGTTCAAATTGGACAGCATCATTTTGCATTTTTATAATTTTGTGTGTTTGTGCTTTCACCTAGAGCCTTTAGGTGAATCTAAAAAGAGTGTCTGCTTAAGTGCCTGATTGTGTACCTTGGGGAAGATGGGGACAACCTTATCAAGGACTATCTGGTAAGTAGTTTTGCTTTAATTACATACATTTCAAACAAAAGAAAACATTAAATTAGGGCTGGGCGGTATACCGGTTTTAATTTCCCGTATGATATGAATTTTTCATAGCTGTAACAACTGCTGTCGCTCTTAACAGGCAGCAAAATATATTGTTCACCGCCGAGGACACAGCGGTCGGAGCTGTGGTACATCAGAAACTGGTTTCATCAGAATAACTTTTTTAATAAGTGTTTTGTCTTTTATCAGGTTGTTCAGAAGGATGAAGCTTGGTCCCAGCTTCAGAAGTGCAAAATGGCAGTGTTTGTCTTCAGGGAGGAGGAGGATTGCCTCCAGCCGCCACACGACATTGGAGTTGTGATCGATGGTGAGGTCCTTAATGGTTTGCAATCAGTAGCGCATGCATGTGCCATGTTGCTTGGGCTCATTTATGCTCTAAACTTGAGCTATCCAAGTGAACTCAAACACACTTTTGATGCTCTGCAAAAAATCTTCATGGAGATAGAAGCCAAAAAGATGACCCGGCGAGTGTGCACTCTGAGTCTTAAACTCTAAATATTGTTGTGCATCTTATGCACAAAGGGTTTATCCCTTGTTAGCACTTTATAATAAGTGCACACTATTTAGCATTAGTATAGCAATGACAAACAATGAATTCATCATTTATAAAGCATTATTCCAACATGAATACTCATTAGTAACTCATTCATAAACACAGTTCTAAATGTTTCATTAAGCTTGGGTTTTATACTTTATGAATGATAGATTCCCCATTTGTAAATGAAGTATTCAGGACTTTTATATGATTGATAAGATACTTTGTAAAGTGTTAGGAAATGATACACAATACTTAATTTACAAATGGGGAATCCATCATTTATAAAGTATAAAACACAAGCTTATTAATCAAGAATGAAACATTTATAACTGTGTTTGGGAATGAGTTACTAATGAGTATTCATGTTGGAACAATGTTTTATAAATGATGAATTCAGTGTTTATTCATGCTTTACTAATGCTAAATAGTGTGTATAATAAAGTACTACCCTTCTTTGTTATTATAGTCTCTCATGTTAAAGGACGGATGTAAAAAAACACAGTAATGGCGTTCAAATTGTCATGTTTAAACGGAGCCATATTGTAATCGTATTGTTCATGTTAAGATTTATGTAGATCTTTTGAAGTATATATTTTTGTTATAGTTTAAACTAAATTAGACACTGATTGTAACAATGTTTTATATTCTAGCATATTTTGCGTTTGTTTATGGTAAACCTTTTAAGTTGTATAAAAGCAACATGAAAATGTATATTCTTCTACATTAAGCAACTTTTTTCCTTTGGACTGAATTAAATATATTATTAATTGCAATGTACTAAAACCAAAATGTAATTTACGATTAATAAAATGACCTGTAACAAATTAGTGTTTCAATTAGTTAAGTCCAAAGTAAAAACGGTGCTTGTATGTAGAAAATATATATTTTTTCTTTTTTCTTTTTTCAAATTGAAAAATAAAGTTGTTTTAATGTAAAACAAACAAACATGGTTTATGGTCTTTATAATTACTTACTTTATATTTAATCAACATTTTAGGTTTCAACCAAATCAAATATATCATTTGAGAGAAACTAATACATTTGCTTGTAACAAATTAGAGTGTTTTAATTACTTTTGTGGAAAGTAAAATCTTTGCTTTCATGTAATCCAAAGTAAAATAATTGTCTTTATAATACATATAACTTTTAATTTGTATGAATGTAATTTTTTTACTTTATATTTAATCAACATTTTAGGTTTCAACCAAATCAAATATATCATTTGAGAGAAACTAATACATTTGCTTGTAACAAAATTAGAGTGTTTTATTTACTTTTGTGTAAAGTAAAATCTTTGCTTTTATGTAATAGAAAATATGAGGTTTTTCCAAATTAAAAAATTAAGTTGTACCAAAGAAAAATAATTGTCTTTATAATATATAAAACTTTTAATTTGTATGAATGTAATTTTTTTACTTCATATTTAATCAAAATTTCCGGTTTCAACCAAATCAAAAATATAATTTGAGAAAAACTAATAAATTAGCTTTTAACAAATTAGAGTGATATTTTTAGGTTAGTCCAAAGAATCATTTTTTTCAGTGTATATAATATACCGTAAAGTTTCAAAATCGCCATTAAAGTTTCAATCGGACTCTAAAAATTGTGTGTATATACAGTTCAGATTATGGCAATATTTCCTCAGACCAAGTTAAAAAATTTATTGATTTGTTTAATACCCTACTAGTATACTTTTTCATGATATTCTAATATTTAGAAATAGGATATTTTTTTATTTCAGTTGATTTGTAATGAATCCAGAATGGCATTACAGAAAATAAAGAACTTTATCACAATATTCTAATTTTCTGAGACAGTCCTGTATATACACACAATTGTTAGAGTCCGTGAGTCAGCTCAACTTCACTCTGAGGGGAACTTCCTGTCTGAGGTTTTGAGCTCAAACAGGAAACAGGTCTGTGAATTAGCTGAAGCTAATGCTAGCTGTGACGGTATCCTGTGTAACCTTCAGCCAGAGGTCAGTCCCTGTGGTTTGGTTTCTACCGGTTTGACTGTGACACATTTATATGGTTCATATTCTTTATACGATCAAACTAGATGTAAAACAATCAGATAGTTTGAACTCAACGTGGAGCAAATGTCGTGAGTGTATTTAGTCTTTATAGAACAGTGGACTCACCTGTCAGAGACGGTTGTTGTTGTTGTTGTTGTTGTTGTTGTTGTTGTTTAAAAGCTTCTGGATCCAGTTGAATGATTCTTCAGAGAAACAGAGAGACGTGTCTCGCTGTCTCTGCCTCTCTTTACTTCAGGAAGCGACCTTTAGACTCTTATCTCAGTGTCCATCCTCCTCCCAGTGGAGGTCATCAGAACCTGAACTGAAGGAGTCCTAAAACTGTGACGCGTGTTCCTATTGATTACATTGTCTGTAATATTGTAGCAGTTTATGAATGTATGAGTAAATATATTCAGCTTTGTTGTAGAATTACACTTTCTATTTTTATTTAGACTTTATTTAGCGGAAGAAGTGGGAGGAGTTTCTCATGATATAAAGGAACAGTTAATGATTCAGTTGATCATAAACATTCATCATCAACGTGTGAATGTGCTCGTCAGTGTTGGTGTAATACTCAGACTGGACGCTAGAGGGCGCACAGGACGCGTCAGGTGTGTTGCTTCACTTTGAACTTCACTTTGTGCAGAAACTGCAGAGGCATGCTGGGAAAATTCTAATCATTCATTCAAACTACTGTGTAAAAATACTGAAACGCAAGTATACACGATATTATTCCTACACTTACATTGGGGTTGTCTATATATATGAGATAATAATAATAACAACTCGTATTATTATTATAATCTCATATATAGACAAACTCAATATAAGTGTAGGAATACTATTGTGTATTCTTGTGTTTCAGTATTTGTACACAGTAGTTTGAATCATGGGACAAGTGGAAGTAAATGTTAAAACAAATAAGTACGTGACTGTGAAAGGGTTAATAATGAACAAGTGTTTTCCTAATTGTCTCGAAAGTAGTTAGTAAGTGAATAAAAGCTCCTCCTCCTCCTCCTCCTCCGCGGAGGCTCTGACCGGTCGGTGGACTCAGTGTTCCGGTGATGCCTCCATGGAGCTGCTCCTCTGACACGCCACCGGAGAGCTTGTGGAAGCTGGTCGCGCATAAAGATGGAGGAGAACTGATTCGTCGTGTTGGCAGATTTAAATCGAGATTCTCTTTTTCACAACTTTTTGGGCCGATTATCAGAAGATGGATCGATCGTTCTGGAAAACGCGTGAGTTCGATTTCACGGGTTAGCCCGACCGCGCGCGATGCTGCTCCCGCTGCTGTGCGCGTGGCTGTGCAGCGAGGCCGCGGCGACTCAGCTCCACCGGCACACACCGGAGACCACGTTCAGTCCTCATCGCGGGGCCACCGCCGCGGACGGGAACGCGCAGAGCCGGAGATGGCGCACAGTCACCGGGGAGGACAATGGAGGCACGCGCGGCGCGAGCGCGCAGTCCTCGTGGCTGGATTCTGTCGACCCGGCATCCTCCGACCTGCTCGGGACGCAGATGCCCCGGCGCGCCGCGCGTAAAAGCGACGCGCCAAACGGAGCGCGGCGCGCCCGACAGCTGCTGTCCGGAGAGGGAGCTTTACGCGCGGATGTGAACCAGGCCGGGAGCGGTGGATGCCGCCCGGGAGACGCGCTCAGGCGCGCGTGTCGCCTCGGGAGGAGCGGGCGCGGCCGGCGGCGCAGGAGGAAGCGCAACGACGGAGCCGCCGTGGCGCAGGGGCAGGAGGCCGGACCCGCCTTCGGACTCACCAACGGCAGCGACTACGAGGAGGAGGACCCGCCGCCGGACGCCACGCCGCTCGCGCCGCTGAACCCGCGCACCACCCGACGGAAGCGGCTGCACAACCCGTTCTACCCGCTCACCGCGGGCGCGGTCGGCGCTTACGCGGTCGCCATCGCCGCCGCCGTCCTCTTCGGCGTGGGCGTCATCGGGAACGTGTCCGTCATGTGCATCGTGTGCCACAACTACGACATGAGGAGCGTCTCCAACTCGCTGCTGGCCAACCTCGCGCTCTGGGACTTCGTCGTCATCTTCTTCTGCCTGCCGCTCGTGGTGTTCCGCGAGCTCACCGGGGACTGGCTGCTCGGGGACTTCTCGTGCAGGATCATCCCGTACCTGGAGGTGAGAGCGGGGACCCGGAAGTGTGTGTGTGTGTGTGTGTGTGTGTGTGATGTTCAGATGCAGCAGGTGTTTGGAAGTTTGTGATCAGATGTTTCGATGAAGAAAATAAGCCCATTTTAAGCATAAATTAACACGTTTTATGCCACAACAAAACAAAACTCAGATGATATAGAATATAGTTTAATACCCGACAGCCGAAAGGTTGAAGGTATTAATAAGTCCTCAATGCAGCTGATCAGCTCACCTGAAGGTCATCAGGAGACAGTGAGTCCTCACACACACACACACACACACACACACACACACACACACACACACACACACACACACACACACACACACACACACACACACACACACACACACACGTGTTTGTCATTTAATAATTTGAACACTAACATTTAAATCTGAATACAATAAAACACTGTGTACAGTAAATCCTTAATATATATGTTACCCTTTTTATTATCTTCAGGTATATCTAAGGTGCATATGTATTTCATGTTTCTTTAACCTTGAATCTGATTCTCTCTTTTTATTTTAATGTTTCGTTCGGGAATTTAAATAATGTAACTTTGACATTTTAAGACCCGCCGACTGTGAAACAGTTTGAACATCAAAACAAGATTGTACCTAAATTATTTTTTAGAGACTCGATGATGGAAGATAATATTTCCAGGTCTGGTTCTTCAGACTAAATCCGGGTTTAACCGTCTTTAATCTGACGACGGCAGCTGGTCATGTGACATCCTGTGACATCCATGTGACTCCTCTGGTTGTATAGAAGTCTATGCTTCATTTGCTGAAGCTGCATTCTCTCTCCTAACCACCAGGGGGCGACTCCTCTGGTTGTATAGAAGTCTATGCTTCACGTGTTAAAGCTGCATTCTCTCTCCTGACCACCAGGGGGCGACTCCTCTGGTTGTATAGAAGTCAACGCTTCATGTGCTAAAGCTGCATTCTCTCTCCTGACCACCAGGGGGCGACTCCTCTGGTTGTATAGAAGTCTATGCTTCACGTGTTGAAGCTGCATTCTCTCTCCTGACCACCAGGGGGCGACTCCTCTGGTTGTATAGAAGTCTATGCTTCACGTGTTGAAGCTGCATTCTCTCTCCTGACCACCAGGGGGCGACTCCTCTGGTTGTATAGAAGTCTATGCTTCACGTGTTGAAGCTGCATTCTCTCTCCTGACCACCAGGGGGCGACTCCTCTGGTTGTATAGAAGTCAACGCTTCATGTGCTAAAGCTGCATTCTCTCTCCTGACCACCAGGGGGCGACTCCTCTGGAGCGTTGATGGATTATCTTCTCGTTGACCTCCATGACTTCTTGATGTTGACACAGCAGCTGTTCTACTGCATCTCTTCAAATAATCTTTTTAAAATAATTTATTTTATGTTAATATTTGACCTTTTTCTCAAAAGTATGACTTTAATCTCATAATGACTATTTAATCTCATTATTATAATCACTATATAAGGTTAATAATGACGATTATTAGTCATAATATTATCACTATTTTTGTGAGATAATTTCATCTTTAATCTCATGAAGACGGTTTACAATAAATTCTGTTTTTTTATGACATAAAGTCGAAAAGTTCACGTTAAGTCAAGCAGTTCCCCCCCTCCCCACCAGGTGGCGTCTCTGGGGGTCACGACCTTCACACTCTGCGCCCTGTGCATCGACCGCTTCCGCGCCGCCGCCGACGTGCGTCTGTACCACGAGATGATGGAGAACTGGGCGTCGACCGCGGCCAAGCTGGCCATCATCTGGGCCGGCGCTCTGCTGCTGGCGCTGCCCGAGCTGCTGATCCGCCAGCTGGAGAGCGAGGGCGGCGGCCCGGCGGCGGCGCCGTGCGAGCGCTGCGTGGTCCGCATCTCCACCGACCTCCCGGACACGCTGTACGTGCTCGGCCTCACGTACGACGGCGCCCGCCTCTGGTGGCACTTCGGCTGCTACTTCTGCCTCCCGACGCTCTTCACCATCGGCAGCTCGCTGGTCACGGTGCGCAAGATCCGGAGCGGCGCCCGCGGCGGCGCCGGCCGCGAGCAGATCCGTCTGGAGAGCCGGATGAACTGCGCCGTGGTGGCGCTGGCCATCCTCTACGGCTTCTGCATCATCCCGGAGAACATCTGCAACGTGGTGGGCGCCTACATGGCGGCCGCCGTCCCCCGGAGGACGCTGGACGTACTGCAGCTGATCAGCCAGATGTTCCTCTTCTGCAAGTCGGCGGCGGCGCCGGTGCTGCTGTTCTGCCTGAGCCGGCCGTTCAGCGGCGCGCTGATGGACTGCTGCTGCTGCTGCTGCGGCGAGAGCGGCGCGGCGCGGCGAGAGCGGCGCGGCGTCCCCGTCGCCGGGGGCGACGACGACGACGAGTCCGCCGCCGCCGAGCTGGAGCTGTCGCCCTTCAGCACCATCAGCAGGGAGGCGTCCGCCTCCTGCGCGGCGACACACTGTTGAGGTCAAAAGAGGTCAAAGGTCAGCCGCGTCGGGGGGGCGGAGGCGTGTCTACTGACGGACGCCGTGAACACGGGAGGTTTCAGCTCACAGCTTTGAAGCGTTCGGTTATTTTGAGTCCCTTCTGGTTGTCGTGACGACGTGACGAGGAAGAGAGGACATCTTTAAATGGCGATGCTGTAGTTCAGGGGTCGGTAAGTTCTTCCATTGAAATAGACAATACGCATTTCAAAAACATTCCAATCTGAAATGTTGTCCTCCATATATCTACATTCATACATTTACTTTAGACTTTTTTTTTGCACGTTCAGTTAACTTGTTGCTAAGTGCTAAGCTAATTTATTTAAGAAAATACATCACTTTAAAACCAGGAAAAGAAGAGACTCTTAGATATTAATGTTATATATATTTATTATATATAAATATATATTTCTATATGTTTATATATATATTTATATATAAATACAGTATATATATATGTATAAATACAGTATATATACTGTAAATATACAGTAGATATATATAATATATACTGTATATATATATATTATATATTTATGCATATATACAGTATATATATACTGTATATATACATATACTGTATATATATATACACAGTATATATACATAAATATATTATATATATATACAGTTTATATGTATATACAGTATAAATACAGTATATATATACATACAGTATATATATACACAGTATATATATAATATATATTTATGTATATATATACTGTATATATACATAAATATATATTATTTATATATATATATATTTAAATATATTGAATAATGGCCGTTCATGCTGCTCTTTTATAAATGTGACCGAGTCACTGTTGTTGTTGTTGTTGTTTTTTTAGCTACATGAAAGTGTCACTTTAAATGTTGTTATAAATATGTTGCGTTTAGAGACAGAAACCGAACCACTTTAAATGTAAAATAAAATGTGTGAAACAAGTTGAAGTCTTTGTGTTTCATGACATATTATATATATATATATATATATATGAATATAAATAATTTTAAAATTAAGAAGCGTTAAATATGGATCACAATAAAGTTAAAGCCGTTCCAGGTCCACAACACTAACTGTACATCCATCTAACTGTAGTGAAGTTGCTCATATGATGTTGATGTACACTACCGCTCAAAAGTTCGGTGTTTTCCATGAAAACTCACTTTTATTTATCAAATGAAATACAAAATTACTATAAAATATATTCAAGACATTGACGAGGTTATAAATAATGATTTTTAGAGTAAATATTAATGTTGTTCTTCTTGTGGCTCAAAGGAAGGCCAGATTTCTAGCTTCAGCAGCAGCATAACTGTTTTCAGCTGCGCTCATCAAAAGGGTTTAAAGTGTGTTCTACCCCTCCGCTAGTCTTCTAAGGCGATAACAGAATGTACCATTACAACCCTGGAGATGGGCCTCTACACACCTCTGGAGAGACTTCATTACACACCAGAGAATAGTCATCGACACATTAACTATGGAGAGAGTATTTATGATTAAATGTGATCTTCATTGATAAAATAGTGCTTTGAAAAATAAGGACATTTCTACGTGACCCCAAACTTTTAAGAAGTAGTGTAGATTCAAAAATATTGCAAAAAAAATATTTACCTTGAACTGTTTTTTATAGTTGAAAATTAAATTTTTTGTATGATTGAATTCAAGTAAGGCAAGAAAAGTTGAACGTTTCTTATATATAAATAAATATGAAAGTTGTGAAGGGAACTTTTAATTTGAGGTTTCATTGATACAAAAGACAATAAAATACATTAAATTACACTAAAAGCCAATAAAATACATTAAATTACAATAAAAGACAATCGAATACATTAAAATACAATAAAAGACCAGTCTTCTGAGCAGAGTCCCGGTGTGAATAACACGTCAAGCAGCAGAACCACTAAACTATATTTATTTGGGGCCAGTTGTCGAGGAAAAGAGTCAACGTCCTCACTGTCCTCATGATGAAAAGATAAGTTTGTTGTTGTTGTTGTTGTTTCTGCGTCACACTGGCCACAGACAGCTGCTCTTCCTCTCGTCATCGCCGCCGCCATGCAGCCGGGAGGACACAGCGGAGCATTGTCCTGGACTCGGCGCTCTTATTGTGAAAGAGTCGTCTCTGATGGTCTCTGGTCTGAGCCCGGTGCAGTGCTAAACGGGGTAAAGGGGCTAAAGAGGCTAAACGGGGTTAAAGGGGGTAAACAAGGTTTAATTCAATTCAACTCAGTTTATTTGTAGAGCCCAATTTAACAAATAACATTTGTCCCAGAGTGCTTTACAATCTGTACACATAGACATCCCTGACCTTTGACCTCACATCGGATCAGGAAAAACTCCCAAATAATCCTTCAGGGGGAAAAAGGGAAGAAACCTTCAGGAGAGAAACAGAGGAGGATCCCTCTCCAGGATGGTTAAGGGGCTAAAGAGGCTAAACGGGGTAAAGGGGCTAAAGAGGCTAAGGAGCTAAAGGGGCTAAACGGGGGAAAGAGGCTAAGGAGCTAAAGGGGCTAAGCAGGAAGGAGCTAAACGGGGTAAAGGGGCTAAAGAGGCTAAGGAGCTAAAGGGGCTAAACGGGGTAAAGGGGCTAAAGAGGCTAAGAAGCTAAACGGGGTAAAGGGGCTAAAGAGGCTAAGGAGCTAAAGGGGCTAAAGGGGCTAAGGAGCTAAAGGGGCTAAACGGGGTAAAGGGGCTAAGGAGCTAAAGGGGCTAAGCAGGGTAAAGGGCTAAGGAGCTAAACAGGGTAAAGGGCTAAGGAGCTAAAGGGCTACGGGTAAAGGGCTAAGGAGCTAAAGGGCTAAACGGGGTAAAGGGGCTAAGGAGCTAAAGGGGCTAAACGGGGTAAAGGGGCTAAGGAGCTAAACGGGGTAAAGGGGCTAAGGAGCTAAAGGGGCTAAACGGGGTAAAGGGGCTAAGGAGCTAAAGGGGCTAAACGGGGTAAAGGGGCTAAGGAGCTAAACAGGGTAAAGGGGCTAAGGAGCTAAAGGGGCTAACGGTTTGAGGGTGAAGCCCTCCAGTTCTTCCGGTGATCAGCTGTGAGCGCCAGCAGCAGCCATGTTGGTTGTTGACGTTCGTGATGACGGCCTCGTGGTTCTGATGGACTCATCAGAAGCTTCAGAACGAGAGTTTGGACCACGTTGTTATAAATAATTTCATTTAAAATGTCGTAAACTTTTCCTCTGATTCGTCGCCGTGGTAACGACACGACGTCCTCCTCTCATCACCAAGCTGAACCTCAGCCGCTCCAGTAATTAGACCGGCCCATTCATCCAGGAACAATGGGGCGATGGGCAACCTGAGGCTCCCTGACCTCCCAAAGGCTCCATGGGCCGCTTTCTGGGACGAGACGGACGACCTGGGCGGGCTGGGATCGCTGCCCTCTGATTGGTGGACGGGAGCCAGGCTGCCACGGCAACCGAGGCGTTTGTGCTGGATGGTGCGGAGTCAACTTATATATATTTTAATTTATAAAACAGGGCGGAGCTATCTGCCAAGAAGCCGTGTTTATAGCTGTATGTGTTACTGATCACAAGAAGCACACTTATATAGACTTCTATACAACCAGAGGAGTCGCCCCCTGGTGGTCAGGAGAGAGAATGCAGCTTTAACATGAAGCATAGACTTCTATACAACCAGAGGAGTCGCCCCCTGGTGGTCAGGAGAGAGAATGCAGCTTTGACACATGAAGCATAGACTTCTATACAACCAGAGGAGCCCCCTGGTGGTCAGGAGAGAGAATGCAGCTTTAGCACATGAAGCATATACTTCTATACAACCAGAGGAGCCCCCTGGTGGTCAGTAGAGAGAATGCAGCTTTAGCACATGAAGCATAGACTTCTATACAACCAGAGGAGTTTAAGTGACTGCACCGTAAATATTCTCCTCTAAAACAAACACCATCACCAGCCTGTGAAAGCGGCATCGGGCCAGAACATTCATTTGTGCTTCACCCCTCCGAGAGAGATCAGGGGTCAAAGGTTAAGGATAATTATGAGGAGCAATGTGATTGGAGAAAAGGGTCTGAGAGGCCGGTCCGCCCCGTCGTCACCATGAAAGAGTCTCTGTTTGAGTCGGCATCCGTAATGGGTCAGACCACCGCCCGGCTGTTAGTCGCTGGGAGCATATTTATAATGAAGTTTCCTCCTGGAACATGGGGCCACATGGGGGGGAGGGGCCTGAACCCCCTCACTGAGGAATCCGTCTGGGCAGCGGGGCGTTCAGCCACAGCCGGTGACCTAGAAATGTTTCTGCAAGCCCCAACAAAGGAGGAGGATCAGGACAATAAAGCTCTTATTCACCACCACCACCACCACCAGCCACAGAGCAGATTAAACTGGGAGGGGGACCAGGCTGAGCCCAGCTGGGCCGGACTGGACCAGGCCGCCAGAGCAGGGGGGGGGGGGGCTCTGCTCCCCCAGGAAGAGCTTCAGTGAACACTCGGCTGGTGTGATGGAACTCAACACGGAGGCTTAACAGAGTCTCTGGAACGCCAACAGTTTATATATATATTCCTATAATATCTGTGGTGTAGTTGGTAGTAGATTGGTTCACTCCGTTCATTATCTATCACCACATATCAGTCGCCCCCTGGTGGTCAGGAGAGAGAATGCAGCTTTAACACATGAAGCATAGACTTCTATACAACCAGAGGAGTCACCCCCTGGTGGTCAGGAGAGAGAATGCAGATTCAACACATGAAGCATAGACTTCTATACAACCAGAGGAGTCACCCCCTGGTGGTCAGGAGAGCGAATGCAGATTCAACACATGAAGCATAGACTTCTATACAACCAGAGGAGTCACCCCCTGGTGGTCAGGAGAGAGAATGCAGCTTTAACACATGAAGCATAGACTTCTATACAACCAGAGGAGTCACCCCCTGATGGTCAGGAGAGAGAATGCAGCTTTAACACATGAAGCATAGACTTCTATATAACCAGAGGAGTCGCCTCCTGGTGGTCAGTAGGGAGAATGCAGCTTCTTGTACTTTAACTGAAGTATTTCTATGCAATGTAGTATTGGTACTTCAACTCAAGTACAAGTCGAAGTACAACACATTAGAATACGTCTCCCACCTGTCATAAAGTACCTGAGGCCACCGTGGACCCAAAGGCCGGAGTCCATTACCACGGAATCTTCTTCCACCATGACTTGTCGCTGAGGGCCGTCAACAAAAACACAAGTTGACTGTTTCCACGGCGCACAACGAGGCCGGCTGTTCCTCAGAGCGGCTCAGATTCCGGATTCTTCCGGTGGATCGGCCGATGATGACGAGCCTGAATATGGATGAGAGGAACAAATGTGTTATGAGACATACAACATCACTGTGCTCTGGAACTCAGTCAGCTCATGCGACCGAACAAAGAGCGTGTCTCTGTGTCTCAGTGTCTGTGTTTTGGTGTCTCGGTGTAAATAAAAAAAATGAACGTCCTGTGTAGATCCATGTGGTGCAGTGTGGAGGGACGCAGCTCTGGCTCCCCCTACAGGACAAAACCATGCAGCTCAGTCTATTGCAGCCAGTAAATAAGTGCATTTATTCTAAAGGCCGACACTAAAACAAAAAATAAATAAATGAGTATTTCCCATTCAACTTCAAAAATGTACTTTGCAAGTGAAGATTATAAAAATGTAAATCAACTCACCCTTTGGTGATGCTCCATCATATCTTAAGGAGCTTGTAGTACCATATTGCTCCACTAGAGAGAACTATAGTCTTATGGTGCGTTCACACCAAAAGCGAAACTCTTTTTTCGCTCGACCGAATCCCATGAAAAGTCAACGTACGTAGCGTGTGGCTGCGATAGACGCAATATTTTTCCGGGCGGCGCGTTTGGGGAGACGCGATGTGGGCGATGCGTTTTCAGCGGCGCAACTTTCACCCCGAGTTGAAATATTTCAACTTTAAGGCGTCATCTCGCAACTCGGGCCAATCGGCTCTCGAGTTCCGCTCTCGTAGCTGGAAGCGGAAGTCTTCCAGACGTAACAGTGACTTCATCGGTGAAAGTGACCGAGCTGAGTGAGCCTACGGGTGATGTCATCAACCCAAACATGAGGGCGTTAGTGTGTGAGACGTCCACAACAAGTATAAAGCAGAACTAGTGGTTATTATTCTGGTGGATGAAGGAGATGATAACGGTCTTTACGGAGATGCGACACGGAGATAAGCCCCGCCCCTCGCGGAGCGTCTCGACGCTCATGGTGAGAACACGGTGAACGGTCCAGCGAGTAAACTCACGCGTTTCGCTTTTGGTGTGAACGCACCTTTATAGTCAGGGCTGAATCAGGTAGAAACCATGTGGTTTCAGACACTCTCACTGGAAGTCACCGACATGAAACTACCGACGCACAATGATTTGAACTTATTTTGCACTTCAATAGAATAAACTAATCATGTCACCCTGTTAAGTTCAATAAAAACCATTGCCATAGTTAGCCATAGTTCCCAGTGCTGTTAAACATCAACACTATGGAGAAAGCTCTTGAGCAACACTTTAGTCGGCCATTTTGTTAGCATTGACGCCACGTGGACTTGTCGTCTTCATACATCCTCGCTCATACATACGAGATGATTTCTTAAAAATTATGAATTTGACTGCATTGAAAACTGTCTTAAACAATAGAAAGGCACCAATAGAGTCTAGCTATGCATCACGTTCATACGGAGGATCCATTTCACTGAACTTTGATCTTAAGGGGAGGGACAACAATCCAGTCAGTTGAACATTTTCTTATGAGTCTCGATTTGAGGCCGATGCAGAATGAATCGAGCCAAAAGAGAGCGGACATCTTTTCAAAGTTGCGGTGGCTTTAATACAAAGCTGCGTCTTTTGCGTTTGCCTTGACCTCTGGAGGAGGGGCTGCAGTACAACGAGTGCATTTTAGAATAAAAAAAACACTTTAAATATGTAATGGCACCCGGCTTCCTCTCCAGATGCCGCTGCTCCTCCATCTGTGGTCCGTCTGTGCTGCCCTCTAGTGGCCGTCTGTCTGTACAGCATTTCCACCTTCCTGATTTTGCATTTCTGCTGCAGCGGGAGGGGGGGGGGGGGGGGGGCAGGACACAAATATCTTCAGCTCGACACTTCCGTGTACCCCCTATTGTTCTAAAGTTCTATGAATTTAACTAAATTCATCTTTAATGGAAAGGCAGATTAAAAAGGGTTAAAAAAAATGACGTACTTCAGACTCTGCACAATTTTTCCCAGCAGGAGGGGGAGGGAGCTGTGAGCGGCTCCATCGGCCACCTCGGGGACAGCCACCTCGAGGACGCCCACCTCGACGGCCAGCCCTCGGAGGGCAGCCTCGGGGACGGCCACCTCGGGGACGGCCACCTCGGGGACGGCCACCTCGGGGACGGCCACCTCGGGGACGGCCACCTCGGGGACGGCCGCCTCGGGGACGGCCGCCTCGGGGACGGCCGCCTCGGGGACGGCCGCCTCCGGGCCGCTGGGACCGCCTCGGGGCCACCTGACGCCACCTCGGGGCCCACCTCGGGGCGGCCACCTCGGGGGCAACCACCTGGGGCAACCACTGGGACGGCCACCTCAGGGACGGCGCCTCAGGGACGGCCGCCTCAGGGACGGCCACCTCAGGGACGGCGTTGTCCACCGAGCCGTCCACCAGCCCCGAGTCGAGCTTCAGGACCGAGCGGCACGTCTTCTCGTCGTAGCAAATGCAGTCGAATCTGCGGTCGAAGTAGTCGACGTCGCGCTGCGAGAGGCTGCCGCTCACGGTCAGCGGGTCTCCGGGGCGCCGCCGGTCGATGCGGTAGCGCCGCGGGTCGAGGTGGAGGTAGACGTCGTCGTCCCAGCGCTTCCTCACGCAGCGACCCCGGCCCTGGCAGAGCGCCTCGCTGCAGAGCCGCGCCGCCGTGGTCAGGTTCAGGATGTACGGGTTCATGACCTCCAGCAGGTGGCTTTGGGCGTCCCAGCAGGAGGCCTGCAGGTTTGTAGGGACAGGAAGTCAAGTTAGCGGGTGTCTAGTTACGTTGAGTGGAGAAGAAGAAAGATGAAGAAGGGGGTACGTTTGACAGAACCAAAGACACACACACACACACAGATTCTCATATATAATACGTAGTGGGGTCATCGCTGCAGAGGAGAGAGAAACGTGTGTGTGTGTGTCTCTGTGTTCATTGTGACACACAGAGGAAGGAAGGAAGGAAGGAAGGGAGAATACAATGAAGCGAAGGGAGGAAGGGAACCAGGTAAGGAGGCAAGGAAGAAAGCCAGGCAAGCAAGGAAGGAAGGAAGGAAAGCCATGGAAGGAAGGTAAGGAGGCAAGGAAGTCGGGCAAGACGACAAGGAAGAAAGGAAAGGAAGCCAGGCACCCACCCTCGCTCTCTCAAACCGGGTACCTTGAGGTTACAGGACGACTCTCCCCATGAGCTTGGTTTGATTTATAACAGATTCTGAAATATAAAAAGAGCCCAATTACTAACTTCTAAAACAGAGTACAATTCTAAAATATTATATAAAAATAGAAAACAAAACATATTGGTCCAAGTTTTACCCGATTGAGTGAAAAAACATCCATACAGACACACACACACACACATATGTATTTTTTCTCTTTTTTCTTCTTAATGTATTCCCAAGTGTATCAGTGGGAACAATGTGTCCTTGATTACTGGTACCTTTAATTTCTAAGTTGTGTTTTTTAGCACATGTAATTTGTCATGAAGTCTTTTAGTTTGGTAGATCAGAGTGAGAGAGTGAGAGAGTGAGAGAGAGAGAGGCTGTGGGGCCGCAGCGTCTTGATTGGAGCGAGTACCTCTTGGCAGTTGGAGCTCGATCCGAACCCCCGGGCCTTCGCTCTGCCTCCGGTCACCAACGCTGCTCCCTCTAATCCTTCCAATGGAAACACGTCTGCAGATTTATTTTCATGCCTCGGAGTGGGAGACTCGTTAGCCCCGATGCAGCACACCTGGGTGAGGCTCGTTAGCCCCGATGCAGCACACCTGGGTGAGGCTCGTTAGCCCCGATGCAGCACACCTGGGTGAGGCTCGTTAGCCCAGATGCAGCACACCTGGGTGAGGCTCGTTAGCCCCGATGCAGCACAACTGGGTGAGGCTCGTTAGCCCCGATGCAGCACACCTGGGTGAGGCTCGTGATGCAGCACAACTGGGTGAGGCTCGTTAGCCCGATGCAGCACACCTGGGTGAGGCTCGTTGCCCGATGCAGCACAACTGGGTGAGGCTCGTTAGCCCCGATGCAGCACACCTGGGTGAGGCTCGTTAGCCCAGATGCAGCACAACTGGGTGAGGCTCGTTAGCCCCGATGCAGCACAACTGGGTGAGGCTCGTTAGCCCCGATGCAGCACACCTGGGTGAGGCTCGTTAGCCCAGATGCAGCACACCTGGGTGAGGCTCGTTAGCCCCGATGCAGCACAACTGGGTGAGGCTCGTTAGCCCCGATGCAGCACACCTGGGTGAGGCTCGTTAGCCCCGATGCAGCACACCTGGGTGAGGCTCGTTAGCCCCGATACAGCACACCTGGGTGAGGCTCGTTAGCCCCGATGCAGCACACCTGGGTGAGGCTCGTTAGACCCGATGCAGCACACCTGGGTGAGGCTCGTTAGCCCCGATGCAGCACACCTGGGTGAGGCTCGTTAGCCCCGGTGCAGCACACCTGGGTGAGGCTCGTTAGCCCTGAGTAATGTTCTGCTGAAAGAACCCCTTCCTCACGGGGAACTGAAGCCTTTCGTTCTCCTCAGAGACAGACTCCACTTGCGCAACAATATAGTTTTAATGAATACATGTTGGTTTAAAGTACGGCTGTGTTGACTGTTCATTTAAAGGATGTATTGACCAATATTCTGCATTGATGCCTCGAGTTATATTTTTATTTGGCGATACCTCTTTACTGTAGATAAAGGGCTCCATTTCTCCACTAATGGACTCATATCTGGCGTATGTCAACGCATTAATATTTAGCTTCCAGGCAATCAGATGAAAGGAATATTTGGTTCAAGTTCAAACATGGAGTTGGAACGCTGTGATTGACAGATGGTTTTAATATCCTGAAGACAATTGTCTTTATACATCCTAGCTCATAAGTACAGGGATAACATACACAAATATTTCTAAATTGTGAATTTGGCTGCATAGAAAACTATCTTAAAACAATTGTCAGGCGCCGATAGATTCTAGTTATGGATCCCGTTCACACGAAGGATCCCTTTTATTCTAAACTCGGGACGTAAGGGATGAGGGACAAACATCCAGTCTTCGTTCTGTACAAAAATGTATTGAAAATGTTCATATAAGTTTTGATTTGAGGCCGATGCAGAATGAACTGAGCCAAAAGAGAGAGGAAATATTTTTTCTAAGTTGCGGTCGCTTTAATACAAAGTTCTGTCTTTTGCGTTGCCTTGGTCTCTAGAGCTACACACACATTCAGCTCCACACTTCAGTGCGCCCGCTATTGTTCTAAAGTTCTGTGAATTGAACTAAATCTATCTTTAATGGAAAGCCGACGACAAACGGGTTGAAAAAGGTCAGCAGTAAAATAAAGTGGGCTGTTAAAACTGCGGATTTGTCCTTCAGGTGTTTAAAACCACACATCCTGAATCCCAAGGATCAGATTTGTGTCGTGAACTTATATCCTCATCACGACATACAGCAGAATTGTCGCCAGCAGGAGGGGGCGGGGCCTGTGAGCGGCTCCATCGGCAGTGTCGACGACGGCCTCGGAGACGGCTTTGAGCATCAGGACCGAGCGGCACGTCTTCTCGTCGTAGCAAATGCAGTCGAATCTGCGGTCGAAGTAGTCGACGTCGCGCTGCGAGAGGCTGCCGCTCACGGTCAGCGGGTCTCCGGGGCGCCGCCGGTCGATGCGGTAGCGCCGCGGGTCGAGGTGGAGGTAGACGTCGTCGTCCCAGTGCTTCCTCACGCAGCGACCCCGGCCCTGGCAGAGCGCCTCGCTGCAGAGCCGCGCCGCCGTGGTCAGGTTCAGGATGTACGGGTTCATGACCTCCAGCAGGTGGCTTTGGGCGTCCCAGCAGGAGGCCTGCAGGTTTGCAGAGACAGGAAGTCAAGTTAGCGGGTGTCTAGTTACGTTGAGTGGAGAAGAAGAAAGATGAAGAAGGGGGTACGTTTCTACCTCGGTGTCGGTGACGTCCATGTCTCCCCAGGAAATGATGCCAGCGGCGCCGAGAGCAGCAGCTTCTCCGATGGTGTTCACGAGATCAAACTGAGGAGCGTCATCAAAAAGAAGCCAACGCATGAAAACCACAAACCTTTTAACAAAGAAATTACTCATGACCCCCTAATTACATCTCTGGACTGGTCTTGTTAGACCTTAGTAGCCTCAATGACCACCATCGTTAGTCACGGAGTTCCACAAGGTTATGTGTTCGGACCACTTTTATTTTCCTTATATATGCTTCCTTTGGGAAATATTATCAGGAAACACTCCAACTATATCTATCGATCAAACCAGAGGCATCCAACCAGCTCACTAAAATTCAAGCATGTCTTAGAGACATAAAACTTGGATGATCTGCAACTTCTTGATGTTAAACTGACGAAACTGAGGTAATTTTACTCGGCCCTGAGCACCTCAGAGTTCAATGATCTGGTGATGTGGTTTCTGTAGATGGCATTGCCCTGGCATCCAACAACACTGTAAAGAATCTCTGTTATCTTTGATCCGGACTTGTCCTTTAACTCCACGTGAAGCAAATCTCAAGGACTGCATTTTTTTATTTATGTAACAATTATAAAATAAGGCACATTTTGTACAAAAAAGATGCCAAAAAACTGGTTCACGTGTTTGTTACTTCTAGACTAGATTAGTGCCATACTACATTTTCGTGTCCTGCCTCAGCACATCAGGACACCCGCCAGCCAATCATTGGTCAGTATTTAACATAGACGTGCATCTCACACACCATAGATTGGCTCGAGAAGGTGATTCAAAAAGGTGCATCTGACCTCTGACATGTAGTCGTCGGTGCTGTCCTTGTAGACGGGCCGGATGTAGGGGTAGATGGGGACGGCGTAGGAGCTGTTGGGGAGCATCGACACCCTCATGGCCTCCTGGATGCGATGCCGGACGTAGTGCCGGGCCTGCTGAGAGTCCCGGAGCGTGAGCTCCAGGTAGATGGAAGGAAAGAGCGCCGTGGACTCCTTCCAGAGCCACAGCAGATTGTCGTTCCGGCCCTTCTCGGTGGCCGGACACTCTCCGGTGAAGCCCTCCATGTCCTGGTTGTAGTCGTAGTTGTAGCAGTCGGGGAAAAGGTAGTAGCCCCAGAGGCGGTTGGGCCTCAGCGCCTTACCGATGCGGATGGAGCGGACAAAGTACCTCCTGGCACCACGGTCAAAGGCGGCCTTCGCCCGGTCCTCCACTTCATCCTCCATCATAAGCGGGTACTTTGCCTGGACCGTGTCAATGGAAATCTGTCTGTAGATGTCTTTGCTGCCCCAGTTTCGAACCCACTGCGGCCTCCACTCCTCGAAGTCCAGCACGGCGAGGCCCGGCCGGTTGCCCGTGATGTAGAACTCAATGTCGTCCTCGGCGAGGTCGCGGTGCTCCTGCAGGTCCACCAGCTGCGGCAGGCCCTCGTCGTGCATCTCGCCGGTGTCCTCGTCCACGTAGGGGAAGAGGCCGAAGCGGTCGGTGTAGAATATGGAGATGCTCTGGTTGACCGCCGTCTTCAGCGTGCTGCTGATCAAGTGGAAGTGGGAGAGGTCGAGCGGCATGTCGAAGCGGAGGTCGCAGAGCTCCGTCGGGGCGTTCCACATGAACAGGAAATGTTGGCCGGGGCGGAGCGGGGGGTCCGTGCTCGGCATGGCCCGGACGGAGCTCAGCAGGACCAACGTGGCGACGAAGGCGGAGGCCAAACGTTCGCCCTCCGGCGGCTGGAGTCGATTCATTTTGAAGACGGCAAATCTGACTGGTGAGCAAAGGAAACGAGACGTTAGGAGGTAGGAAAGAGTTCAAGAAGTTCTGTTTGTTGGCCATAAAAGAGGGACAAAGATAAAAAGTGAGAGAGTGTAGACTGGATGGCGACGGAAAACGGGGTACTAGAACTAACTGGGACGAGGACGGGAAATGAGGAACCGGGAAAGGGTGAGTCAGCGACATGACAGCCGGAAGCAGGACCGTGGGAGCCGGGAGCAAGAGAGAGGGGGAGCTGGAACCGGCCGGGACGGCAGCAGAACACGAGGAACAGGGACATGGGGAACTAGAAGCGGGAGAGGGAGAACCGAGACGGTGGGAGCAGAATAGGGGGAGCTGGAATCGGCCAGGGCGGCGGCAGAACACCGGCAACCAGGACATGGGAACTAGAGCCGGCCGAGACAGCGAAGGGGCACTGGGAACTAGAGCCGGCAGGAACGGAGACGGGACAGGAGTAACTCTGACCGGCCGGGACTGCAGCTGCAGCACTGAGGCGGCAGCAGGAACCCGCCGGGCACAGGGAAACGGGGCACTGGGTACTGTAACCGGCCAGGGCGCCGGAGAATGTTCACTGGAGAGTGGAGCCAGCGACAGGACACTGGGAGCTGGAACCAGCAATGGAATACCAGGAGCTGAGGTCGGCGGGGGCTGCGAGGCGGCAGCGGGAACTGCCGGGGCTGCCATGGTAGAAAGACCAACGGCCGGTAAACTGGCGGAAAGCCTGGCTGCTGGGGCTGGTAGACGGACGGGTAGCTGGGCTATGGGGACGGGGGCTTAGAGGCGACAGCAGGAACCGGCGGGGATTGCGACTCGGGACCGAGACCAGATGACAGGTCCGCCTCTAAAGCCTCCCAGGTCAGCAGACCGTTGATAAACTGCTCAATCCTGTTGGCTCTAGAGCCGCATGGCGTTGTCCTCTGCTGAGCTCGTTATGGCTGGATTGTTCTGTCACGGGTGGCGAGCGGCAAGAGCTCAAGCGCAGAGGAACAGGACAGGACTCAATGTGAATAATAGAAATGCTCTTTAATGAGGGAAAAGGTTCCAAAAAGCAAACAAGTCCAAAAAGGGGCAGGCAGAGAATCGGAGGTCAGGTCAGGAACATATCCGAGTAGCGCTAGAGAGCTTGGCACAAAACAACACACAAGGCACAAGGAGAACAGAACTACAGACAACTATCCAGCAGGAGACAAGGGAAAGACTGGCACAATATATAAGGGTGGGATCAGGTGTACGATATGAGACAGTAACGAGACGAGAGGCTGAGGGCAGGTGAAGGGAATGAAACAATCAAGGAGACAGGAGTGGCTGAGGGCAGGTGAAGGGAATGAAACAATCAAGGAGAGAGGAGTGGCTGAGGGCAGGTGAAGAGGATGAAACAATCAAGGAGACAGGAGTGGCTGAGGGCAGGTGAAGGGAATGAAACAATCAAGGAGACAGGAGTGGCTGAGGGCAGGTGAAGGGAATGAAACAATCAAGGAGACAGGAATGAAACAATCAAGGAGACAGGAGTGGCTGAGGGCAGGTGATGGGAATGAAACAATCAAGGAGACAGAGGAGACAGAGAAGAAACAGAGGGGATACAGAACAGGGCGTTACAGTGAGAGAGTAAGTGTGAGTGTGTGAGGGAGTGAGAGAGTGTGTGTGTGAGAGAGTGTGTGAGAGAATGTTATATTCGGTACTCTTTTATAGTCTCCGGCTCAATTTCTCCCTCATAACTCATATCTGGCATCAACACATTCATATTTAGCTTCCAGCCAATCAGATCAAAGGAATCGTTGGTTCAAGTTGAAACATGGAGTGTAACGCTGTGATTGATTTATGGTGTTTTAATATCCTGAAGACAATTGACTCACTCTGTAATTGTTGTGAGCGCGCGGCAGCTTATGACCTGAGGGCTCTTATTGTTGTGATGAAGCAACACGACCAGCTGGAAGACGAGCTTCACGTGTTGCTACACTTGTTTTCCTACAGTTACACAAAAAAATCACGTGAGAGGTTTCCAATACATTGATCACAAATACATATTTGTTAATAATTCATATTTATTTACCTTTAAAGTATATAGAAAAATTAGTAAATTATAAATATTTTTCAAAATGTTCAACTTTTACTTTTGATATTAATTAATTCATATTTATTTACCTTAAAACATTTTTTTAATTATTATTATTTATATTATTATTTAAAATGTTCAACTTTCGATTTTGAGATTAATTAATATGTATTTACCTTTAAAATGTAAATTATAAATTATAAATATGTTTTTCAAAATGTTAAACTTTTCCTTTTGATATTAATTAATTCATATTTTTTTGTTTGTTTATTATTTGAATATATATACTATATATATACTATATATATATTTTTAATTCTTATTACTTTTTAAAAAAGCAACAGGACAGTTCGGTTCATAGCTTAAAATCAATATACATTTAAAAATATCAACGTAATATTCATCTGTGATACGTGTTTGGCATTGTCTGCTAATAACAATGAGGACGCTTTACAGACCCTAAAGATTTACTTCTAATCAAAGTTTAGTTCTTTAAAGGGGAAACCCGTCTCTCGTCTGCACTTCTGAACATTTTCACGAGTTTATCGGTCCACCTGTCTGCTGATTTATGGATTATTCTGCATGGACACACTTCTCAGCGATAAGCCTGCCGACCTCACGGCACACTGGGAGCTCCGCTGTCTTTTTTACGAGGCTTGTAACCGGAGTGTCTCTGTCTCCAGGCAGCTTACGCTTTTACGATTTCTGTAAAACGGCCCAATGAAATGACACGAGAAAATAAAACGTCGGTAAACCTCTTGAACCCGAGAGAGAGAGAGACGCTTAAATGGAGACGTCCGTTATCGAAGCCACCAACCTGCTCTTGGGGCTCCGGCTCCTCTCACGTTGGGGGAAGTGATTTCCTGTCGCTCTCCTCCGGGACTCTCAATAGTTCCTCTTTAAATAAGCTGTTGCAGGAGCTTACATTACAAGCAGAAACCTGTTAGCGCAGAAAGCGCCCGAGGTGCCCCCCCCCCCCACCCATCCCCCTGAGATCCGAGGACGCTCCGGGGACGAGGACACGCTGTGGACATCCAAGGCCTCTTGTCGGGACACGCAGAGAATGCTGAGAGAGCTTTTTAAAACTTGGTCAGAAATGTAACTGAGCTGGGGATCGACTCATCGGGGGGGACGATCAACAGCCTCTTCTCGAAGTTATGGCGATAACAAGTCATCATCGGGAGTGCTTTTCTGTTTCGGCGTGTTTTAATGCATCACTTTGATCTCTTGGATGGCGTAGATGTTCTGTCGGGAGAGCGTCCTGAACTAACTTAGCCGTTGGGTTAGTGTTGCTGAGCAAGCCTCCTGGCCACAGCAAAGCATGTACCAACCAGTATACTGCCAAGAGAAACAGTGACCACAAAGACACACCATTACTACAAAGAGACGTAAAGTAGCTCAGGTACTGTATTCATTTGTTATATTATTGATATTTTATCCTTCAAGTAACAGAGTGACCACAAAGAGACTGAAAACAACCCCAAAATATACAAAACAACCCCAAAAGACACAAAACCACCCCAAAAGATACAAAACAACCCCAAAGATACAAAACAACCCCAAAAGATACAAAACAACCCCAAAGAAACAAAACCACCCCAAAAGATACAAAACAACCCAAAAGATACAAAACAACCCCAAAGATACAAAACAACCCCAAAAGATACAAAACAACCCCAAAGATACAAAACAACCCAGAAGATACAAAACAACCCCAAAAGATGCAAAACAACCCCAAAAGATAAAAAAACAACCCCAAAAGATATAAAACAACCCCAAAAGATACAAAATGGCCACAGAGATACAAGACAAGCCCAAAAGATACAAACATGTTTAAAAGCGGACTCTAAATACAAGAAGAAGCAACGTGGCAACAAAAAGTGTCAAAACAACCTCGACAAATTAAATACGACAAAAACAAAGACAGGGCAGCACGGTGGCTCAGTGGTTAGCACTGTTGCCTCACAGCAAGAAGGCCCTGGGTTCGAATCCCGGTCGTCCCAGTCGTTCCAGGTCCTTTCTGTGTGGAGTTTGCATGTTCTCGTGTTCTCCTCGTGTCTGCGTGGGTTTCCTCCGGGTACTCCGGTTTCCCCCACCATCATAAAGACATGCACCGCAGCCTCACCCCGGTTCGTATGGATGTGAATGAATGTTGGTGGTGGGGGAGGGGCCGTAGGCGCTGATTGGCTGCCACGCTTCCGTCAGTCTGCCCCAGGGCAGCTGTGGCTCCTGATGTAGTTTACCACCACCGGGATGACTGTGTGTGACGAATGGACTCTGGACTGTAAAGCGACTTCGGGTGTCTAGAGAAGCGCTATATATAATTAATTATAATTATTATTATAAAGAGACAATTAGCAACAGACTGGATGGAGGTGGGCGGCCCCCGGGGGCCTCATGTCTTATAATCCTGGTTTCATCATTGTTGTGTGTGGTGCTTTTCACGACGTTTGAGGCCAGGACTAAGGTGTGGTCCTGGGTACCTGAGTGATGACTCTGCATCAGCCCTGATGGTAAAATGCCTGATTGTGTAACACACACAAGACAATAATAATGAGTCCTCACTCGTGAATACCAGAAGGTGTTCTCTCCACTCATTGGCCCCTCCTCCCCCTAAAGCTCTACGTTCTAGGAATTTGGAAAACAAAATAATGTTATCTTGTCAAATCCGGACATAAGTTATAGCTCAATAATGATTGCACTTTGCTCAGGCGTGCCGGGGCATCGATGCACCTGAAGGTAAAGCTTCCACGACGTGGTCCTTCAGTCTGAGATCCTCTTGAAATGATATCGGAAACGAGTCTGCAGTGAGAATCCAAGACACTCAATGGGGTGGGGAAGAGACCGAGTCTATGTCTCGTGAGTCTTTTGAGTATTTTGACTTTGACAAGTCTACGTCTCACAAGTCTTCATCTCATGAGTCTTTTGAGTCTTTTGACTCTCACAAGTCTTTTTACTCTGTCAAATCTTGGTCTCATGACTTTGACAAGTCTACGTCTCATGAGTCTTTGTCTCATGAGTCTTTTGAGTCTTTTGACTGAAGTCTGTCAAGTCTTTGTCTCACGAGTCTTTTGAGTCCAATCTCTCCTGGACTCGTGGTTGTTTTGACTCCTCTCTGTCTCGTGCAGATGCTTTAGCTCGGTGGCCGTATTCTTCTTTTTTCTCACTCTTTGGACGGTTTGTCAAAGGAAACCAAAAGAATGCAAAGATGATTGTTTTCAGAAAAGCATTTATTAGGTGACTTGTGATTTTTAATTAGAATAAACCAGTGTTTACATTTAATGATGTAATTTGCAGAACATATAATCTTTCCACATGTGTCTTCTGTCGTTTAAATAAACACAGACGTTACCTATGTTACGTTCATCAAATGACAGACAGAAGTCTCAGTGACGAATCTGTGGATCGGCAGGAAGTGCAGTTCTGAAAACCGCCTGCCGGATTAAACCCAGATGAGCTTCATGGCGGCCGAGCAGCTCCGGCCCGCGTAGCACTGACAAGTGAAGTTCTCGGCTCAGACGTTCAGGTCGGCGGCGGACGGGAGACCGATCGCCACGTACTTCTTCCGGGCCCGCAGGATGCTGAAGTGGGCGGGGTTCAGGTGCAGGTAGTGGGCGGAGTCGTAGCTCTTCCTGACGCAGCAGTCCCGCCCCTGGCACAGGACCTGGCTGCAGAGCATGGCGGCCGCCGTCACGTTGGCGATGTACGGGTTGAAGGTGGACGTCAGGTACTCGGCGAGAGACTCGCAGGCAGCCTGAAGGGGGCGGGGCCGAGACTCAGGCGTATTAGAACAAGAAGTCAGGTACCGGGCAATTCAAAACAATTAGATATGTAGCATAGCGTTAGCCGAAATGGAGGAAATACTAATTAAACTAGAATGGGCACTCGGTAGAGCGTATACCTTAGCATATCACAAGATTGGGCATTGAATTATGAACATTTTGGCATTAGTTGCATGCCAATTGGACAAAAATGTATCGTGCTATGGTAAAAAAAAGATTTTGACCTTTCCATGACCTTGACCTTGACCTTTGACCCGATTGATCCCAAAATCTAATCAAATGGTCCCCGGATAATAACCAATCATCCCACCAAATTCCATGTGATTCAAGAAGATCTGACCTGTTCATGACCTTTGACCTTGACCTTTGACCTGATCGATCCCAAAATCTAATCAACTGGTCCCCGGATAATAAACAATCATCCCACCAAATTTCATGCGATTCGGTTCAATGCTTTTTGAGTTATGCGAAAGATTTTGACCTGTTCATGACCTTTGACCTTTGACCCGATCGATCCCAACATCTAATCAACTGGTCCCCGGATAATAAACAATCATCCCACCAAATTTCATGCGATTCGGTTCAATACTTTTTGAGTTCTGCGAACGATTTTGACCTGTTCATGACCTTTGACCTTGACCTTTGACCCGATCGATCCCAAAATCTAATCAACTGGTCCCCGGATAATAAACAATCATCCCACCAAATTTCAAGCGATTCGGTTCAATACTTTTTGAGTTTTGCGAATAACACGCATACAAATAAATAAATAAATACACGGCGATCAAAACATAACCTTCCGGCATTTTCAATGCGAAGGTAATCAAGCTGCTGGAGGCGCTAGGAAGAAATGTCAGAGGATCTCCAAAATCATTGTGATTCTCTGGGGAACCCGAATGTCATGGCGACACACTCATGACACTCATCTTTACACCACCAACAAAAACTCTTCACATCTGTGAGTTGAGATAACGAGCACTAGCAAGTAACGCAGCTGTCATTTCCTCAAAATAAACAGGAAGCAAGGCAGGTTCACTATTTGCTGATGAATCCCGAGTCATCTGTTCCCCTTTCGAAGACTTTACAGGACCTTGTCATGGCTGCAGACTCACACGGAGACTTTAAAAGTGACACAGGTATGACGAACACGTTTCTCCACATGCATGGAGGCCCCTCGGGCCGCGTTCACCTTGTCGTCATAGTCTTTGGTTCCTCCCCACATCACGACCCCCGAGGCTCCCAGAGCGGCCGACTCCCCTACGGTGCTCACCAGGTCCGCCTGAAAGAGGACGCATCTTGAATGAGTTCTTTATCACGTACCAGCTTTGAGGAAACCTCTACAGAACCGGACCACCTTCTCTCTGATGGTCCAGTTTACTGATAGAGGTCTACAGAGGATCAGGACTACACTGAGATCCGGCTGTTGGACATTAAGGTTCCTTTAACCTAGTTTCACCTTGGTTTCGAACCTCTGGGTCTGGTCCCGGTACAGAGGCCTGGAGTACACGTAGACCGGCATGGTGTAAGGGCGCTTGGGCAGCGCGGCGACCCTCAGCGCCTCCTGGACGCGGTTGCGGACGTAGAGCGCGGCCTGGGGGGAGTTCCTCAGGTCGTGCTGCAGGTAGACGGAGGGGAAGAGGGCGGTGCTGTGCTCCCACAGCCACAGCATCTGGTTGTTCTGCTCCTGGGTCTTCGGGGAGCACCTCCCCGTGTAGCCGGGCTCCCCCCAGCCGTAGTTGTAGCAGTCGGGGAACAAGTAGAAGCCCCAGCGGCGGCTGGGACGCTCGCCGATGCCGAGGCTGATGGTCTTCTCCATGAAGCGCCGCCCGGAGCGCTGGAACTGGCTCTTTGCCAGCGTGGAAATCTTCTGGGATGACAAAAACGGGGCCATCTGCAAGGCGTGAGTGATGGACAGCTTCTTGTAGATGCGTTTGGACCCCCAGTTCTGGTCCCACAGGGGGCGCCAGGACTCCCAATCGATGACAGCCAGACCGGGAGAGGAGTCCTGGGCGATGGAGCGGTCGATTTGACTCTGCGCCACGGCCAGGTGCTCCGTCAGGTTGCCCCTCTGGGGGACCCCGCCTCTGTACAGCTTGCGTTTGGCGGCGTCGACTTTGGGGTAGAGGCCGAGGCGGTCCTCGTAGAAGATGGTGAGGAACTGACCGGGCCCGGCTGCGGGCGCGGTGACCGCCTGGAAGGCCGCGGTGTCCAGCGGGATGTGGAGCCGGCGACACCGGTCGGTGGGGGCGTTCCACACGGCCACGAAGGGGTGGTCGCGGATCAGCGGCGGCTCGGTGGGAGGCGGGGCGAGGACGGCGGGGGGGACGGATCCAACGAGACAGAGGGCGACGCAGGACAGGAAGGACGAGGCCAGGAAGGACGAGGCCAGGAAGGACGAGGCCAGGAAGGACGAGGACATCGCTCTGGATGAACGGAAAGACAACGAATCAAGTTCAGTCCCAACTCGTCCGTTCGTCTGTCCAAGTCAGATTGTTTGATGTGTTACAATTTAAAGAAGCCAATGTGGACGTTTAAGTGGACGTGATCTATGTGGCTCCAAACGGACCATAATATAGTGAGAGTCGTTTTCTCATCGATTTCTATACAACCAGAGGAGTCGCCCCCTGGTGGTCAGGAGAGAGAATGCAGCTCTAACTCAGGACTGTAAACACATGCTGATTGTTTCTAAGTGCATCCTGTGTTCATGAAGGTGGTTTGTGGATCATTGGTTTTGCATTAAATAGTTTTAATTAGTTTATTTGTTGAGTTAACATGTTCTCTGATATATTCATAACATATGTGAATCTGATCGTTTTATTTCCATGTTCCTCTTTCAGCATCCGACCCAAGACAAAGAAAGATGTCGACAAAAAACTAATAATCACGTCGTTGTAATGGATATAAATAAATAAAATATTGATCGGTAATAAAACGTGTGATGCATCATAAGCTCCTTGTTGATTAATAAAGACAAGAACAGATTGAATGAAATGATTCTGTGGACGCTTGGAAATAATCCAAAGAAAGACGACACTATGGACTGCATGACGTAGGATATATATTCATATTCATGAAGCCCTCACGTTGTTCATCACCTGTATTTTTGGAGATCAATCAGTAAAAATGTTGCTCAAAAACTCAAACACAAATGGTCCATGTTATTGATTACACATCATTTATGAATATTGAGATTAATAAAACACCAGGAGCTCCTACCTGCTGCTCTCCCTGAGGACCGGAGTCTGAGCTGCTGCTTCACAACGCTTCCTTCACTCTGATGGATATCTGATCGGCGTCCGGACTTCCTCCTTCAGGCCATGATGAAACCTTCAGGGTCCGGAGACGAGGCCCCCGAGAGCCCGACACACGGTGAGGCTCAGGTGAACCTTCAGGGTCCGGAGGCCTCCACTAGGAGACGTGGCCCCCGGGAGCCCGACACACCAGAACCAACTGGACTTGAAGTTGTCTTCTTCGTTTAAGTTAAATGAAACATTCCTTATTCTGTGTGTGTGTGTGAGTGTGAGTGAGTGTGAGTGTGTGTGTGTGTGAGTGTGTGTTTGTAAGTGTGTGTTTGTGAGTGTGTGTTTGTAAGTGTGTGTGAGTGTGTGTTTGTAAGCCGCCGACATGGCCGCCCACAGAACAACCAATAGAAACGCAGCTGAAGAAAAGTCTTTTATTCGCAGTGCGTTTACATTCAGGGAACTATGTGTGTGTGTGTGTGTGTGTGTAAGTGTGTATGTGTGTGTCAGTGTGTGTGTGTGTATATAAAGTGCCATCACACTCAAAATAAAGTGTCATGTTTAGTTGTTTTACTTTTCACCCCCTCAGCCGAGTGTTCATGTGTGTTGTTGTTGTTGTTGTGTGGCTCTGAACGCACAACAACACACAACACTGTTCATGGACCGTGAGAGGAGGAACTCTCTTCTCCTGCAGCATCAGTGGATGACGTCATCGTCTTCGCTGAAGCTCCGCCTTCCTCAGCCTCAGAGCCTGAGGGTTGTTGGTCACGTGACCACGGTGTTGTTGGTCATGTGACCACGGTGTTGTTGGTCACGTGACCACGGTGTTGTTGGTCATGTGACCACGGTGAGGTTCAGCAGCAGCCCCAGCAGCATCAGGACGCCGCCGCGGCCGGTCGGCGCCGCCTCGCTCTCCCCCGCCTCCCATCGTTCGCCCCGCTCCTCCTCCCACGCCTTCCTCCGCCGCTCCTCCTCCTTTTCCTCTTGCCCCGCCCCCCCGCCGCCCTCCTCCCGCACCTCGTTGGCGCCGTCGCAGCGCTCGCCCTCGTGGCCCTCGTAGCAGTGGCAGCGGAACCTCTCGGCCAGCAGCCGCAGCTCGCGCCGCGAGTGGCGCCCGCTGACGGCGAAGCCCCCGTCGCCCGAGGGCCGGATGCGGTAGCCGGCGGCGCTCAGGTGGAGGTAGTGGCGGGCGAGGGCGTCCCGGCGGACGCAGCGGCCGTTGCTCCGGCACAGGAAGTCGCTGCAGACCTCGGCGGCGCGCGTCACGTTGGTGACGTACTGGCCGAGCCGCCGGCTCAGGAACGTCTTCACCTTGGTGCAGTTGAACTGGGGAGCAAGACCACAGGCTGTCAGGTTGTATAGAAGTCTCTGCTTCATGTGTTAGAGCTGCATTCTCTCTCCTGACCACCAGGGGGCAACTCCTCTGGTTGTATAGAAGTCTATGCTTCATGTGTTAAAGCTGCATTCTCTCTCCTGACCACCAGGGGGCGACTCCTCTGGTTGTATAGAAGTCTATGCTTCATGTGTTCACGCTGCATTCTCTCTCCTGACCACGAGGGGGCGACTCCTCTGGTTGTATAGAAGTATATGCTTCATGTGTTAAAGCTGCATTCTCTCTCCTGACCACCAGGGGGCGACTCCTCTGGTTGTATAGAAGTCTATGCTTCATGTGTTAAAGCTGCATTCTCTCTCCTGACCACCAGGGGGCGACTCCTCTGGTTGTATAGAAGTCTATGCTTCATGTGTAAAAATAACAACAAGCTGCATTCTCTCTTCTGACCTGAGACATATATGTATATATTTAGTGTATAATGAGACATATATGTATATATTTAGTGTATAATGAGACATATATTTATATATTTAGTGTATAATGAGACATATATGTATATATTTAGTGTATAATGAGAACTCATATATCCATCTCTAAATATTAGAATATCATGAAAAGTATATAGGTATTAAACAAATCACTTGAATTGTCTAATTAACTCAAACACCTGCAAGGGTTTCCTGAGCCTTGACAAACACTCAGCTGTTATAAATCTTTTTTAACTTGGTCTGAGGAAATATTAAAATTTATGAGATAGGATTTTAGTTTTCTTAAGCTGTAATAATCAGCAATATTAAAAGAATAAAAGGCTTGCAATATTTCAGTTGATTTGTAATGAATCCAGAATGCATGACATTTTTGTTTTTTTAATTGCATTACAGAAAATAAAGAACTTTATCACAATATTCTAATTTTCTGAGACAGTCCTGTATATATTTAGTGTATGAGACATATATTTATATATTTAGTGTATTAATGAGACATATATTTAGATATTTAGTGTATAATGAGACATATATTTATATATTTAGTGTATAATGAGACATATATGTATATATTCAGTGTATAATGAGACACATATGTATATATTTAGTGTATAATGAGACATATATTTATATATTTAATGTATAATGAGACATATATGTCTATATTTAGTGTATAATGAGACATATATGTATATATTTAGTGTATAATGAGACATATATTTATATATTTAGTGTATTAATGAGACATATGTATATATTTAGTGTATAATGAGACATATATGTATATATTTAGTGTATTAATCAGGGCGTGAACACTCACCCTGGAGGTCGTCAGGTTCAAATCCCCCCAGATGACGAACCCCGCGGCCCCCAGGGCGGCGCTCTCCCCGATGGTGTGGATCAGGTCCTTCTGCAGCGACACGGGGACAGACTCATTAGTGACTGTATCACACGCCTTATGAAATGTTATATTTGAATATGCAAATGAGGCATTACGTAATGGTGAATTTAGGATAAATCGACAGACGCAAACAGACAAAGAGGTAAAATAAGACCGACATGTTTATTTTAATGTTTTTTTCCTGTTATGGAGGCAAAAGAGTTTCCCGTACTTTACTTTTTGGTCAATGAAGCACAAGAAAAGACTTTTAAAAACCAAAAGGTTGACAAGGTAATATATATAATTATCATATTTCAATCTAATAAACATGTTGTGTGTTTGTCTTATTGTCTTGTGGTTATGTATTATGTTCAAGGTTATATCTGCCTTCTGGTTTTAGTGGTGACATTCAGGGACAACCAGGAAACCACAGCGTCCTATGTTTCTATTTCGTGACTCTTGAGCTGCTATTCGTTGGATGTCCACCAGATGGCAGCGATGGAAAAATAAAATCTGACCTTCAGCCAGTAAAAAACCATCTTTAAGTCACATATTTACGTTTCTAGAAATGTCTTCTCTTTAATTCTGCGTGATGAGAATTTCTTCTCCAATGTCGTACTTGTACTTTATTCTAAGTTGCGAGTGCTAGCGGCACCAGTTAGTCGTGTTACTAGAAGAAGAGTTGATGATACTAGAGATTGTTGTTTGTAGTTAACAGTAAAGTTAGTCGAGCATGTTGAAGGATACATCCTTAAATCAAGAAGCTTTGGTATTTCGCCTCACGGTGACTTTTGACCTGCACGAGGGCCGTGGAGGACACGCCAACACGTTGAAGAACTCGTGCTGCAGTCGCGGTGCGACGGTTCCCTGAAGAGTCCGGAGACGCGTGGCGTTCCAGCTCGTTGCTCGTTTACTTAGGGTAAGAAAATACTTCGTCGGGTTCGGGAAAAGATCGTCGTCTACGAAGTTCCGCGATGCGTACGTTGGCGTTGACTCGACGCGGGGAGCGGAAGGATCGCTCCGCCCCTCTCACGCGTCCCGTTGGGCCCTTTGGGTCTTCAGACTTCCTCCATCACGAATTCTGATAACGTGGCTTATTTCTCTGTTTGCGTGGCTGTGAACTGAAACTCGTAACTCTGGAAACGGGCCGCCGGAGCGTGAGCACAAAGAGCTCGACGCCGAGCGGAAGAGCGAGCGCATCGCCGTGACAACGGCGGCTCTCACCGTGGTGAGGAAGGCCAGGGCCTCCTCCCGGTAGCCCAGCCTCAGGTACACGTAGGTGGGGAGGTCGTGCTCCCGGGAGGTCAGCGCGGCGATGCGCAGCGACTCCCGGATCCGGTGCTGGGAGAAGCGCAGGTTGCCGACGCTGCCGGCGTGGCTCTTCCGGAGCGCCACGGAGGGGAAGAGCGCCGTGCTGCTGTTCCACAGCCAGCGCAGCTCGTCGTTCCTCAGCCTCTCCAGCAGGGGGCAGGCGCCCGTGTAGTTCCCCTCGTGCAGGTTGTAGTTGTGGCAGTCGGGGTAGAGGTAGAACCCCCAGAGCCCGTCGGGGCGGAGGCGCGTCCCCAGCTGGATCGTCCTCTGCATGAACGCCTCGGCGCTCTTCTCGAACCGCCGGCGCGCCAGCTCCTCCACCTGGGCCGCCGTCACGTTGACGTAGGCGCCGGCGGTCAGCTCCCGGGACTCGCGGCGGTAGATGTCCTTCTTGTGCCAGTTGCGGCTCCACTGAGGCCGCCAGAACTCCCAGTCGATCACGGCCAGGCCGCGGAAGTCCCGCGAGGGGATGAAGTGGTCGATGTCCCGGCGGGCCTTGACCAGGTGGCGCTCCAGGCTGCCGTTCTGCGGCACGCCGCCGTGCACGGCCGCGCCCTGCGGCGTGTAGTGGGGGTAGTAGCCCAGCCGGTTGGCGTAGAAGATGGTGACGTTCTGACCCGTCCAGCCGGCGCGGGGGCTGCCGTGGATGTGGAAGAGGCGGTGGGCGTTGGTGGTCACGTTGTACTTGATGGCGCACATGTCCAGAGGGGCGTTCCAGGCGGCGACGAAGGGCTTCCGGCCAATCAGAGGCAGCTTGGCGGGTTTCTGACCGACGGCGACGGCGGCGTGGAAGAGCAGCAGCGGCCAGGTGAGGGCGACGGGGACCACGTGGTGGGAGGAGGATGCCCCGCCCACTGGCACCACAGGCATCCTGGGGGTTTCAGGAGGAGCAGCTGTCAATCATCCTGGAGAGAGGAAGAGAAGCAGAACCAGTGAGTCTCTCCTCGCGCCTCCTCTGAGGGAATCCTCCCGACTCGAGTCCTCCTCATGGACGGATCGATATTGTGCCATGTGGAATATTACGACTTGATGAGTTTGGATATTTGCCTCAGTCCGCCTGGTTCTGGCTTCGAGGACCGGTCCCCAGGGAGGAGGGAAGGACTTACCAATCAAATAGTTATTAAGAAATACATCAATATTTGATTAATTTAGTCTTTAAACGTCTTGTTTTAGTCAAGCCGCTCTGTAAATAAAGAAGTGGTCCCGCCCTCTCCCGGCGGACCACCAGGGGGCGTCGTGTTCTGCAGTCAGCATCTGGAACACGACGCACCCCAAAGCGCCGTCGCCTCTCGCTCTTTACGATGCTAAGCTAGTTAGCCGGCGAGCTAAGCTAGTTAGCGAGCTAAGCTAGTTATCCAGCGAGCTAAGCTAGTTAGCCAGCGAGCTACGCGGCGAGGCAACGGCCACGTTGGAGAAACGGACTTTGCGTCTCCATTGTGTCGTCCATCGGGAACCACGAAGCAGAGGATGCTTTAGGGGCGGGGCTACGAGGTGATTGACAGGTCTACCTCTGCGTGTATAAAACCAACATGGCGACGGCCCTCATCCGAGACGCCGCCCAGAGACGCTGAGAGAACTAAGCGGTTGATATGAGAACAATCTGAATATTTTTTTTAAATGATGATTAATTTAGGCTGGGCTTTTTAAAAAGGATCTTTATTCATCCTGATGGTTTCGCCTCGATATCGGACGTCATGTGACGCGGCGACTTTCTTTGATCCCCCAGAAAAAGGGCTTTAAAAAAAGGTTTTGCCAAGATTATCTTTCAAAAATTCCTTTTTATTTATCTATTTTTTCTGGTGAATGTCTGTTTGTGGGCGTGTCGGTGGTTGTAATACTCTTTTTGGCCACAAGAGGCCGATGACGTTTATCACTATCAACCAAAAACATTCATGTTTCATCATCGGGAGATTTAAATACAACTATTATATGTAAACAGAGTATTTTGATGCTTTTAGCCCTCTTAACAACACGAGGTAGTGATGCACTCCAGCCCCTTGTGGCCAAAATCATTATTACAACAACAAATGAAAAAAAAAGTATCACGACAAAGAAAAAGATCACGCACAGAAACTTTTGACATTTTATTTTTTAAAAGGAAAAATGAGTATCCTGGCAATTAATTCACAGACAGTAAGGAAAACTATTTAAATCAGAATTCTAAAAGATATATTTTGACGTTAACAAAAAAGTATGATTATTTTAAGTGAATATTTTCAAGCTTGTTTTATTTTTTAAATATTATAATTTCAGATTATTATCTCCAGACACCACAAAGCCCCGTTGGTAAAGACGACAGACGCGTTGAACCAGACAGACACAAGACGACTCCCATAAGTAACTTTATGTGTTTTTAGCCGTCTGATTAACTTTAATCCAGATGTTTCTTCCTTTCTTCTTTTTATTTGCCTGTTTCCTGTCACTGAGTCAGAGAGAGACCTCTCATGTCTCCGTGACAGCTGATGTGCTGATGAATGCTGGGTAAAAAAACAAGATTTCGACATCACAGACACTTTCTCTACTTCCAGACCCCCCCCCTCCCCCTCCTGCATCTCCCAAAAGACGAGCCGCGCTGTCGCATCCAGGAATGTCCCAATATAAACTCGACCCTCCTCTTTTATTTCTGCAGCGAAGATCAAAAGCTGCAAAGTCTCTTACCTGGAGGCGGGCGAGCAGTCCGGTGGGGGGGCGGGGCTCTCTCTTGGGGGGGGGTCTCTCCTCGGGGGGGCGGGGGTCTCTCCTCGGGGGTCACCGCCGGGGTCATGGTGGCCCTCTGCGCCGCACGGCTCGCCTGGCTTCACTGTGAGGAGTCTGACACACGGCAAGCACTTATATACGGGGGAGAGAGGGAGGAGACAAGGGGGGGGAGACGACTAGAGAGAGAGAGAGAGGGAGAGAGAGGAGAGAGAGGGAGGAGACGAGGGGGGGGGGAGGGGAGGAGACGACTAGAGAGAGAGAGGAGAGAGGAGGAGACGAGGGGGAGGAGGAGACAAGAGGGGAGAGAGAGGAGGAGATGAGGGGGGAGAGAGACGGAGGTTGAGAGAGGAGGAGACGAGAGGGGGAGAGGGAGGAGACAAGGGGGAGCGAGGAGACGAGGGGAGGAGGAGACAAGAGGGGGAGAGAGAAGGAGGAGACAAGGGGGAGGGGGGAGAGAGACGGAGGTTGAGAGAGGGAGGAGATGAGAGGGGGGAGAGAGGGAGGAGACGAGAGGGGGGAGGGGGAGGAGATGACTAGAGAGAGAGTAAGAGAGAGAGGAGTAGGAGACGCCACCACAACACAGGGATTAGAGAGAGAGAGGGAGGTAGAGAGAGAGAAAGAGAGAGAGGAGACGCCACCACAACACAGGGATTAGAGAGAGAAAAAAAAGAGAGAGAGGGAGGTAGAGAGAGAGAAAGAGAGAGGAGACGCCACCACAACACAGGGATTAGAGAGAGAGGTTTTAACGTTTTTTGATCCTTTGCAAGAAAAAGTCTCAACTCATCAATTTCAATCATCATGAGACAAAAACACACGTCAACAACACTGTGTGTGTGTATGTGTGTGTGTGTGTGCTGCATTCTCTCTCCTGACCACCAGGGGGCGACTCCTCTGGTTGTATAGAAGTCTATGGAAAATGACTTATTTCCTATTCCCACAGTAAACATTGTAACGTGTATTGTGTGTGTGTGTGTGTGTGTGTAAAAAGCCACATTCCCCTGGCCTGGCATTGTGATCCTGACTGCAGATCCGTTTCCACGCCCCCCCCCCCCCCCCCCTGGATGAAAGCCCCTCTCCCCACACACACACAGAAACCTCAGCGTCTCCATCAGAGCTTCCTCACGAACACATGGACTGTGTTATGGAAACGTCTGGGCTCAGACCGCCGCTGTAATGAGGCAGGAGGGAGGGGGTCTGGTGGGGGGGGAGGGGGGTCCGTCTCCCATCAATCGTTGCCGTGAGCGAATGAGTAGATTCAGATTCCTCCGCGTAACGTCGTCATTAAAATAAATAAAAACGAGTTCTCAAAAGGATTCCGTGGCTGTTGATGACGAAGGCCACCTTCTCTTCATCATCATCATCTATCTCCATCATCGTATCGACTGCTTTGAACTCGGAGAATCCAACGTGATCAAACCAACGCACGTCTTCAGGATTCGTCCATCACGAGTCTTTAACTTTACTTCCCTTGTTTTGGTGAAATAACTTTTGCCTTCTTTCCTCCTCGTCCTGCGTCAGGAGCAGATGGAGCTCGTTTATTCTAACGAGTTGGTGGGAAAACAACCAAACGACCCCCCCAAAAAAGAAACATTTCTGCTCTGAAGTTCCATCAGATAACAGTTCAGAGTCGTGGACCCTGAAGTACCCTGAACGCCTCACGAGGTCTGTTTACTTCAGGCTCTCCTGGGTGACCCTCCTGTGTTTGTTGGACCTCACCTGCCTTGGAGAGGCGAAGGCCTTCACACCTTTCGTTTCACGCATACGGTCTTTTTCAAGATAAACCTCCGTACGGTTTATGCAACAAAACTTCCAGACCCGTAACTACATGACGCAAAATATGTGACACAAACAACGTCTCCTGGGCGAAGGATTGCTGTTTGTTGTTCCTCAGATAGACTCCTCTGTACTTTTCATTTTGAAATCCAGGAGGAATTATGGGTTTTCCAGAGGAGAAAGTCATCAGTCTTTGCTTACAGAGCAGGAAGTGAATTTTAGATGTGTTTTTTGTTCCTTCTAGATGAGGCGGTTTTGGAGGTTTTCCATCTGGATCATCAGTCGTCAGAGTGTATACCTCGTTAATTGTTTGTATACCAAGGTGGTAAATGTTTATCTGCTTTTCCCCTTCCCGGCCTGTAATCAAGCGGCAGCAGATGAAGCTGATGGAGAGGCAGCAGAGAGGTAATGAGCGGCTGATAAACAGCCAATCAGAGCCGCAGACTGAACCGGGGCCACAGGTCAAACTCGGACTTGACTGTTGTCCACGTGAAGACACAGTAACGTCTACCTGAGCAGAGGAGTCACTCTCCCTCCTTGTAGGTAGGTAGGTAGGTAGACAGGAGGTAGGTAGGTAGACAGAAGGTAGGTAGGTAGAAGGTAGGTAGGTAGGTAGGTAGGTAGAGAGAAGGTAGGTAGGTAGAAGGTAGGTAGGTAGAGAGAAGGTAGATAGAAGGTAGATAGGTAGAGAGAAGGTAGATAGAAGGTAGATAGGTAGATAGAAGGTAGATAGAAGGTAGATAGGTAGGTAGAAGGTAGAAGGTAGGTAGATAGAAGGTAGATAGAAGGTAGATAGAAGGTAGATAGATAGAAGGTAGATAGAAGGAAGATAGATAGAAGGTAGATAGGTAGGTAGGTAGAAGGTAGGTAGAAGGTAGATAGGTAGGTAGGTAGAAGGTAGGTAGAAGGTAGGTAGATAGGTAGGTAGGTAGAAGGTAGGTAGGTGAAACAGGGATGTCGTGCTTGTACAGATTGTAAAGCCCTTTGAGGGAAATTTGTGATATTGGGCTATACAAAATAAACTGAATTGAATTGAAAAGGTAGGTAGATAGAAGGTAATTAGGTAGAAGCTAGGTCAGTAGAAGGTAGGTGGATAGGTTGAAGGTAGGTATATATATATATATATATATATATATCTAAAGAATGGATAGATTGAAAGATAAAGAATAGATAGATAATAGATAATAAATAATAGATATATAGATAGAAAGATAGATGGATGGATAATCACTCAACAAAATCAAGACCGATGCTGTCCTGGCTCCTCATTGGTGCAACGAGCTCTCCAGCAGAAAGTTTCTACATCTTCCGTCAGAAACTAAGAAACTTCCTATCCGACTCGAGGTTGAATAAAAACAGATTAACACATTTACAAAACACGAACCACAGTGAGCGGCTGCTGCACATTGTATTTTATTAGTTGGTATTTGTTCACAGATGGAACAATGTCAACACGAGGGGAAACCAACACGAGACATAATGAGACTCAACATGCGACGGCGTGTCCTGTAACTTCACTGATTCTCCGCCGTTTGATTGGTTGCAGACGAGCGAACACGAGCAGCGACTGCTGACACCGAGCTGAAGCCGGTTACGGGGATTAGCTCAAAGTACAGGAGCTTACTGATGTCTGCGGCCTGCCAGATGACAGGTATTTGGTTTCTGTGTGTTTAAGACATATTGAATGATGAACCAGGAGAGTTCATTTCATAAACCAGGTCATAAGATCCGGTGTTTGAGAGAGGGAACTCTTTAAATGTGGTCGTGTAGAAACATTTGCAGAAAACTAACTGCGTAACTTTAAAGAGACGTTTTATTTTGTGATCTAACTTTCGAGGACAACATATCAACATGTCTGTGTTAACCGACAATGATGTCACTCCTATAGTGTTAACCTGGTCCAGACATTCATGGTCCTCAGAGGATGCATCTTAAGGACTAGTCCTCTGACTTTCCACCTTCAGCCGCTAAAAAAGGTTTAAAAAAAGATCCGCTTGTTGAAAATCTAAAGAAATGTTGAGTCAACTGTGTGAAGGTTGTTCATGAGTGTTAGAAAACAAACACAACATGTCGCTCTATTCATCAGAATCCACCACCGAGAGCTTTAGTCCGAGTTTTCAGATGCATTTCCGACACAAGATGATACAAAATAAAATGTCACTTTTCATAAAATGTTCATTTTTCTCGGGTGTGAACCGCCGAAAACCTCCACTCTCTTTAAAAATTAGGATTTTGTCGCAAAAAAAACAGGCCTCCAGGAACCTGTCAGACTCTACAGATGTATTGTTTTCTAACATTATTACCACACATATAAATAACAACCTTGGAAAAACAGCCAGTAAAATGTTCTGCATCACTTTAAAGGTGCTGCACGTACACTTCTTAACTTATTCAGTGATTTACAACCTTTTCAGCCTCAATTTCAATTCAGTTTCCTTGTGGACGTAAGAGGAACTGTGGCTGACTGCGCTTCAAGCGTAAGCCGGCAGCATCAGACACTTGATGACCAGGCAGAGTCCGAGCAGCAGGACGACACAGAGACAACGGGCCGACAGCAGCACCGGGATACCTCCCAGCAGGCCGTGCTCCGCGGGCCGAGGCGGCGTCGGAAGAGGAGGAGGAGCCTGTGGCACCTCGCAGTAGACGCCCGTCCAGCCCTGGTAGCACTGGCAGGTGAACTTGTGCTTCATGTCCAGGGCGTCGTGGCGGTCCAGGTGGCCTCCGACGTGGAAGCGGGGGGCGCCGGGTCGCGGCGGCGGATGTGGAAGAAGCGCGGGTTCAGGTGCAGGTACGCGCCCGAGTCCAGGCGCTTGCGGACGCACCTGCCGTTCTTCTTGCAGAGCGCCTTGCTGCACAGCTTGGCGGCGGAGGTGACGTTGATGACGTAGTGGCCCAGCGGACCGTCGATGTACTTCTTCACGGTCAGGCAGTTCCTCTGGAGGAGACACGTCGGGGGTAGAGATTAGAGAAACGCTTCTTCTCCCGGCTGAAACATCGTTGTGTGTTGGACCCGATCCTCCCTCAGACCGCCATACTCCTTTTTGTTGTTTATAATATAAACAATTATTCGTGGGATATCTACGACTTGCTGTAAGTATCGCTCCGGATGCTGGAAGAGCTGGTGAGCGACTCTGGAAACGTCTCCAGTGAGAACAGTTTGAATTCAGCTCTTACAATCACGACAGATTCTCCCTCTTCTCGATGTATTCGATGTGAGACGATCCACAGATGTCCGGACCACTTCCTCACATACATCGAATGCTTTGTCTCAGAAGAAGTTCGGTCAGAAGAAAAGAAAGATCTCTATATTTAGAATGGTTGGGTTTGCTTTGTTTGGTGCACATGTGACTGCGAGGAATTTCTGCCATTAACATTTATTGTTCCCGAAGGCTTTGCGGCTCGTTTCATGTGACGCGTGTTACGACGAGGGAGCGATGCTTCGTATGCATTCAGTTTAAAGGCTGTTACTTTGATCGGATTTTAAGTGAATTCAAAGCTCTGGGTTTTGAATGTAGTATGGTAACTTATATTCAAACCTCAGTGGTTTATAGAAACACCCGGTTTTCACCGCCTTGAAGGACGTAGTTGTGCTTGTAGTCCTCCGTCCGTTACCTGCGATCGAGCGTACTCTGACGACCCCCAGAGGACGACGCCCGACGCTCCCAAGGCGGCGCTCTCCCCGATGGTGTGAACCAGATCGCTCTAAAAGAAAACCAGAACCAGAGGCACCTGTTGTATCCAAGTAAACACCCGGATCTACCTATGACTGTCTGGTAAAGACGGCCTTTCCATGGCACGTGCAACAACACAAAAGATTCACTGCTTCTATTTCCATATGATGCAATAAATACAACATTTACACGAACAACCAGCAAGAAAGAAAGATCAGGTTAACGGTTAGAAGGTTTAGAAAAACTCACCTCAGAAAGAACCGCAAAGGTGTAGGCGTAGAAAGGTCTGGAGTACACGAAAACGGGCAGTGTGAAGTCCGGTTGGGCGATGGACGCGATCCTCATGGCTTCCTTGACCCGGTAGTGGACGAACTTGACCGCGTTGGCGGAGGACTTGAGCTCGTAGTCCAGGTAGATGGACGGGAAGAGGGCCGTGCTCTCCTTCCAGAGCCACATCAGATGGTCGTTGTGCACGTGCTCCACGTTGGGGCATTCGCCAGTGTACCGCTGCGGGTGCTGCTTGTACCCGTAGTTGTAGCAGTCTGGGAACAGGTAAAACCCCCACAGTCCGTCCGGCCTGCGACCTTCAGCCAGGGCCAAGGTCAGGTTCATGAAGCTCTGCCCGGCCCTCTCAAATCCTTCCTTCGCTTCCTTCTCCACTTTGCTCTCCGGCCAGTTCGGGTGAAGTTTCCGGATCTGTTCCATGGACTTGTTGCGGTAGATGTCCTTGGCGCCCCAGTTTCGGACCCACTGGGGCGTCCAGTTCTCCCAGTCGATGACGGCCAGGCCTCGGAAGTCCTTATGGGGGATGAGCTTGTCGATGTCCGCCCGGGTCTTGCTCAGGTGCTTGGAGATGCTCTGGTTCTGCGGCAGCCCACCGTTGATGGGCACCCCGGAGTTGGAGTAGTACGGGTAGTATCCCAAGTGGCTGTGGTAGAAGATGGTGACGTTTGGTCCGCTCAGGGTTTCGTTGAGGTTCGCCACGATGTCGAAAACGCTGAGGTCCAAGTCCACCTTGAACCGGAGGCGGCAGGACTCGGTGGGAGCGTTCCACATGACAACAAAAGGCCGGTGAGGGATCAGAGGCGCCCGGGCCGGCTTCATCCGGTGGCCCGGAACCTGCAGCTGGTCTCCCACGCCGACCCACAAGGCCAGAGCCAGGAGACGGAGCCCCGTCAGCGCCATGGCCCCCGAGTCCTCATGGAGCAATTAGTGGTCCGACAGAAGAAGGAAAGAAAAGAGGGAGATGATCGACATGTTTGGAGGGAAATTAAACAGATTTCGAGCTTCAGCGAGCAGAGACAATGAGCCGGGAGACGAGTCATCAGAGAAGTGAAGGCTCCACATTCCACCACGCAACAAAACAACTGTCTCCCTGTTCTCACGAGGGATGCAAAGGATGCTGGTTCAAATCTCGAAGCAGCAGAGACTTTCCCCTCTTGACTCCCATTGATTAGTAACTGAGGGACGCTTTCTCCAGTCAGAAGGTCCTTCTGCAGGGCTTCATGGATTATAATGATATCATTCATGATAAATCATCACACATATAGTCCTGCATTTTGTTAAGGATCCATCTGCTGCAGACGATGAGGTCTTCCGGGAGAAATTCAGACCGTGGACGACATTCATGACGATGTAGAAATAGACAGAAATACATCCATGAACATGTAGACGAGCATAGAGGAGGTGTTCGCTGCTGCGCGGGTTGTTCTCCATCAACACATGTTTGTGGACATTTTAAAGTTGTACATTCTTGGTACCTTCGAGCAGCTTCAGAATCAAGCCGTTATTTTTTATGCATTGTACTTTTACACTTTTAACCCGCGGTTCGTCTCTTTGCGGCTCTGCTTTTATTTTCACGTCATTCCTGAGAAACCGCTCCTTATGCAAGAGTCCCATCTAATTGTCGACGGCGCCCCCTCATATGCAAGTGATTCATATTTTTTGTTTTTCCAAAGCCACGGTGGGGGTTGGGGTGGTGGGGGGGGGGGGGGTTGTAGAGACATCGTGACCCCACTCTCGGTGAAACTGAGGTTTGCCTCCCAGGATGCCACGGAAAGAAATCTCCCATCATCCTCTTTAGTAACCGGAGCAGCGGAGCGGGAAACTACCGGCGGGCCGAGGCTTGTCTTCCATCTGAAGTTCTCTCAGAACTCTGTGAGCGCGTGTTGGATGCGGATCAGTGAGTTGTAGTCAAAATGGATCCTTCCAGAACATTCTAAGAGGCGCCGTACAGGTTTTCATCGCGTCCCGCTCGGGGAGGGGAGGCGGTTTCCTCCGGGCTGGATGGGTTTTCCGGCGATGCCGATCCAAGACAAACAGAGTGCGGTGAAGCCACTCAGGCTGCCCTCCAGAACCACCAGAAGGCCTGGAACCACGGCAGCTCCCGACCACGAGGAGGACCCCCCAACACACAGAGTCCCAACTCACACGGGAGATCCGGTGAGACGTTTGGTCTCAGGCGGACACGGACAGCTGGACCATAACGGGCTCCAGAGGAGGAAGAGGAGGGTGAACCACGCCACCGGCTCCGGAAGGTCCACCGCTTTGGTCCAAAGTCATAACGACTGGATGGATTGCTAAGATATTTTCTGTGGACAGCAACGGTCTGAACCTTTCATCAGGGGAACATTCATAATGTGAGACATTCTTTGGTTCATGATCGAAAAGCCTTCGAGACGAAGCCTCAGAAGCACTCCGGCCGCGATAAGCTCACGTTTAGTTTAGCTTATTAACCGGATCCCCGTTAGCTGACGCCTTAGCGGCCGCTAATCTTCCCGGAGTCCACAGAAAGGAGATGACATGTAATCCACGCAAAAACATACAAAAACATGCAAAAACATGCAAAAACATACAAAAACATGCAAAAACATGACGTGAAACAAAACATAGTACAAACAGAACAAGAAGGAATGGATGCAGTGCAGGGTTAAGTTCAGGATTAAGTTCAGGGTGTAGGTTCAGGGTTACGTTCAGGGTTAAATTCAGGGTTAAATTCAGGATTAAGTTCATGGTTGAGTTTGGGGTTAAGTTTGGGCTCGTGACCCACGACTCGGCCCATTGGCTGTCGGGTTGGTTAGGTTTCGGTTTGAGATTGTGAGGTTGAGTTCAGGGTTATGTTCAGTGGTAAGTTTGGGGTTAAGTTCAGGGTTAAATTCAGATTTTAAATTTGGGGTTAAATTCGGGGTTAAGTTCGGGTTTAGCCCAGTAAAGGCGATGGAGGTTTGCATTATTCTGCATGATAATTAGCCCCGTGCTTCTGTTGTATAATTGTTTTTATTTTTTATTCATGGGACTCTGTTGGATAACGTTCTGTCGGTACATGTTCTTCTGGGTCCGACGGGCCGTTGCTCAGATGTTTGTGGTTCTGGGATAACGGCCCGGCACCAGAATGCGGTCGCTTTCTGGGTTTCTGTCGACTCTCTCCGGGTTGTTTACTCCCCCTCCGGCCTTTGATTTGGTTTTCATTCACGCTGAAGAGGGGAGGGGTCATGGTGGCAGCTGTGTGTGCAGATGTGGAGCCGTGGGGTCCCAGAGGGTCCGAGGCCGTCTGGACGGGTCCGTTTGGTTCAGGACCAGCTTGGAGAGCGCGGCCCGGAAAATATGAAGCAGGCCTGGAATTAGCATTTATGATCCAACGTTAACGACGAACAACCAGAGACCATTCAGCAACACCACACACCATTGTGTGTGTGTGTCTTCAAGGGACTTTAAAACCAAAGAAAGTCTGAGTCAGACTTCTGATTCGACTCCCAGCATCTACATTTTTTCATTATGAATGTGTGGGGTTACATACGTGTGTGTGTGTGTGTGTGTGTGTGTGTGTGTGTGTGTGTGTGTGTGTGTGTGTGTGTGTGTGTGTGTGTGTGTGTGGTGTTTCCAGTGCAGTAATGTCGTGGCTTTCTCTCCATCGTGCAGATTTGCAATTATTTTCATTTCCCATAATGTGCTGATGTCTCTCACTGGTTACCTCTGTGACTCTCTCTCTCTCACTGGTTACGTTACGACATGTGACGTGTGACAGCGTGACAACGGTATGATACTGTATTATAGTATACAGGAGTTCTCTCACGCAATACATGAACAATGCTACTCCTTTATTCTCACATCTTCTGCATCGATTCTTAACTTCTGACCATCGTACAGAGATCTCAGTTCAAAAGGAAATAGCTGGAAACACGGAAAATCTGCATAAAACGTATTCAAACCCCGTGAACCGCAACCAGACACGCCTCCTCCTCTCAAGCATGCGCAAAGACGCAAAGTCCAGTTCCTAATCCAATTCACCGTTACATGCCGCGATAGTCGAATTATCAACCGGATCGGATCGAGTTATCCAGGGGTGTTAATCGGATCGTAGTCGGACCGCACACAGTCGAACAAAGGTGTTTACATGAAACGGATCATTCGATTTCAGTCCGACTAAGCCAGTTATTCGAATGCATGTAAACACGGTCATTTAGAAATGTATTATATGCAGAGACAAGTAATCTTCCTGACCTAAATCTCTGACAGCCGTATCCGTGGTGAACCTTGACTGCCATGTGCTTCACGACCAAACAGACATTCGTTCTGGAATAGAAACTTCTGCAAAAAACGTTTGGGACAATTTTGGGACAAGACAAGAAATGAGATTTTAAAGATTTAATTAGACTCCCGAAGATCCTTAAACCACATTCCTGAGACTCTTAACCAGGCACCAACTATAGGCTCTCAACATGTATCAGTATCTGGATTTTTCATAATTCATCCCTATTTATTCTTTAAATTATATTATTATTAGAAGCTCAAACTGCTATAACACCACATTTCCAGAAAAAATAATATATACATATAAATATATATATATATATGCTCGGGACAGTAAAAACATTGGCCACAGTCAAATTAAAAAATGTTTTAAAAATTGGAAATGATATAATATATAACTCCCTAAAAGTGATGGAGAACGATGCAACGCAGACAATCTCCAAGGCAACCACCAAACCATGCAACGTTCCCGTTGGAACACTTCCTGGTGGCAGTGAGCCTGGTGGCAGTGAGACTGGTGGCAGTGAGCCTGGTGGCAGTGAGACTGGTGGCAGTGAGACTGGTGGCAGTGAGCCTGGTGGCAGTGGGACTGGTGGCAGTGACTCCTGAGTGGTGGTGTGACGACCACACAGGCAAACTGCAGCATCAGCTCCGAGTCACCGCGTCACGCTGCAGGGATGACGAGGTGATGGGGTGGGCCGAGTCACCGAGGGGGAGCACTCTGGTTTGTGGAATGTGTTGAGACCATAAACTCATGTTTACAATGTTTACTGAGGTAATACATCAAGAGAAGTAGAGTCACTATATAGACTTCTATACAACCAGAGGAGTCCTCTGGTGGTCAGGAGAGAGAATGCAGCTTTAACACATGAAGCATATACTTCTATACAACCAGAGGAGTCGCCCCCTGGTGGTCAGCAGAGAGAATGCAGCACAACACGAAGTATAGACTTTATGGTGGTCAGCAGAGAGAATGCAGCTTTAACACATGAAGTATAGACTTCTATACAACCAGAGGAGTCACCCCCTGGTGGTCAGGAGAGAGAATGCAGCTTTAACACATGAAGCATAGACTTCTATACAACCAGAGGAGTCGCCCCCTGGTGGTCAGGAGAGAGAATGCATAACTGGAAGTCGCTGCCTGAGGACAACAGTAAGTTGCCTCGACTCATTTTTCTCAGAAGCAAACTTTCATGATACTTACACAACTGCTTCGAAAGAAAACATTGCATCAGCGCGACAACACCAAGACTGTGAAGGCATCAAACCGAAAACCCAGAAAGAAAACCCAATGATTTGGAGACGAGGGAAAGGGAAGTGCAAAATGAGCCTGGAGTAAAACACATTAGAGCTCCACTAATGTAACATTTTATACGTATTGATCTGATTTCGTCTGGAGTCTTGTTTTCCCTTTTTAAATTACCGGTAACGTCCGTTTCCGTTCTGTGTTTTGAGCCAGCTTTTTTCTTTTTGGGGGGGATAACGGAGGGGGGGGGGGCACATTTCCACATCGTCCTCAAAGACGTTGAACGTGTCATTTGTGATCACGGGGACTCGCTCAACAAGACGTGATGACTCCCATCACGCAGCAGCAGTTTTGATTAGATTTCCCCGGCGCACTGAGAGCAGAGGAGCATTCTGGGTAGAGGGCTTCGTTACCGAAGCTCTTCGCTTTGGTTTGAACCTTTCTTTTGGGATCGCTGAATTTCGATTGTCGGGATGTAGAAGAAATCAACAAAACTTGTATTGAATTAAAAAAGACAAGAAGAGGGAAACAACTGAATATTCTCTTCAAATAACGAATAGACAATAACTCTTCCTCTTAATGTCAGTGATGAAGTGATGACGTTTCATGTGATATCTATGAGGTCATGTTTTGACCCTCTTCACCTGTAGTCTTCAACATGTGTGTAATGTAACTTTATTTCATCCGTACATCTTTAAAGAACCTTTCTACCGAGGGCTTTGTTCACACAGCATTCAGAGACTCACATATTCCACATTCATTAACAAATGCAAATCATCACGTTTCACTTTTTGTCTTTTTTAATGCCATGCATGAGTATCCTGTGTTCCTGCCACGTGTCTGCCGCCATCTAGTGGTGCCGCGTCGTCAGAGACACCGAGACTACTGTTACGGCCTCTTGAACCAAACAAACGCTTCACTATAATTCAGTTTATTTGTTTCTCTTTGAAGTTACTTTGTTTCTCTTTGTAGTTCCTTTGTTTCTCTTTGTAGTTACTTTGTTTCTCTTTGTAGTTTTTGTGTGTCTCTTTGTAGTTACTTTGTTTCTCTTTGTAGTTTCTTTGTGTCTCTCTGTAGTTACTGTGTGTCTCTCTGTAGTTATGTTGTGTCTCTTTAAAGTTACTCTGTAACACTTTCTTAATATTGTGCCTCTTTGAAGTAAATGTATTGTGTGTCTTTGTAGCTGTTTTGGTATCACTGAAGTGATCAATGTGAACCTCAAGGTGGGGCCAGACGAAAGGTCCTCAAGGTCATTACCATCCGTTATCTGAGTACCATACGTATAATAAGTACCCAAATGTGCAGCTCCTCCATCCAGTAGATGTCCAGATATTTCACAGGAGACAACTCTGACCTGATGGAGCACCACGAGCATTAGAATTCATCCCCTGGGGACCATGAATCTGAGGCCCAGGCTCAAATATCTCAACAACCATACAGATTGATACGATATTCTACGACACGCCCGTGTTCCAAACCTGCTCTCCAGAAGATGAACCCTTTATAACGTCAAGACCTGCTTTAGAGCCCCACTCCAGACCACCCTCCCATCGGCGCCTCCCCTACAGGACAGACGGCTCAGGTACTGGTCTGGTTCTGAGGACCCAGAGCTGTGGACGGCTCCCTCAGCTCGTCTTGGCGTCGGCAGAGGGTCGAAGCAGCTGCTCTGCGGATTAGTGCCGGTGTTAATGCCGCTGATGGGCTTTAAGCCTGCGGCAGGCGGGCGAGAGCCGCAAGACGCCGACGTCCATCTGCCGGCCCGCCTCCTGATTCATAGAGTGAGTAAAGTTTAAACCAACGTGATTTCATGGAGGCGGAGAAGGCCAGCCGGGGTGTGGAGGTGTGAAGGAACGTCGGGGGCCTGAAGATGCTGATCTCGCTCCATTAGTATTCACTCCTTCGTTAAACCTTTACTTATTCAGAGAGTTCCGGTGAGACTGTTCACGCTCTGTTCACTCGCCTGGGACAAAAAAACAGAAGCTTTGTGGAAATTAACTTAAAGATCTGTACTCGTAGACCTCAAACACAGAAACATAGTGGATCAATTAAAGTGTTTAAAGGCTGTTTTACTCTCTGTTCTCGCTTCTGTTTGAATTGTGACACTTCCAAACAAGATATATGTACAAAGCAATAGGTTTTAATAATCTGTAAAGTGCAGAAGATATGCTAGATTTATAGGATTGGCTTCCTAATGATATAGATAATGTGAAGGTTTCATCCCACTAACAGAGCTGGTCATTAAATAAATAAATTCGTTATTATTGCTATTATTTAAAAATATATATTTTATATTATAGATTATATATATATATTTTTCAAGTTGATTGTTCATGTTATTTCTGAAGAAAATCGTCTTATTTACTCTATTTATTTATCTTTTAAGTCCACCGTCTGGCTCCTCCCCGCTCTACGTCCCACCCCGTCGCCCCTCCCACTCCCTCCGCAGAGCTGCATTCCTGCCGCCACATCGGACCGAGCCACTCCGGTCCGATGTGGCGGCATCGAACCGTCTCCATTTACCCATAAACCCAAAATCCCCCACGTAGTTTCACACTTCACACGAACGTGGAATCCAACATGTCCGCCCGCATGACACACGTCACGTGACAGCGAGAAGGTTATGTAGTTAAACCGAACACACACGCACACCCCTCCCCCTCCTCCTGGAAGTGGTACGCTCCGCATGGCTGCCATGTTGGATGGACGCATCCCTGCTGCAGCTGCAGGAGTTTCCGAATGAAAGTTGAGCTTTTCCTCCGCGCACGGACACGCCGCGGGGCCGCGCGTTGTTGTTATTTACCTGCCCGACGGAGAACACCTTCAAGTCGCTTCCCCCGAAATCTAAAGGAGCGAGCCCGGGAAACGGGAGGGGGCGAACCGGGGGGAGCCACCGGGACTCCGCGGACATGATCCGGCTGCAGGCCACAGCGACCGGAGCCCGCATGGAGACGGTCTAAATCGGTGCGGTGTTTTGCGGAGTCCTTCCCGGGATAACTGCGGGGGCGGGGAGGGGGGGGAGGGGGGGGCGGTGCGTTAACGACAAGAAACCCGGAGCCATGAACCACCACCCGCTGCCCCGCAGGGCGACCAACGTGGGCTCCATCCTCCTGACCCCGCAGGAGAACGAGTGCCTGTTCGGGTACCTCGGCAGGAAATGCGCCGTAAGTCACCCCCCCCCCCGCATGTTTGTTTACCACCTGCACGTTAAGATAACGGTTTGCAAGTGAAATCCGTTCTCACGTAGTTCTTGAGAAAAAAAATACAAGATATGGCAACCCCCCCCCCCTTTATCTGTATTTGGTTTGACCCCCCCCCCTGAAAGACAATACACTTTACCCTTTTCAGCTAAATCAAAACCTATAATAATATCCACGCTAAATCATATTTAAATAACATTTACACTCCAATAAATACAAAATAGTATTTCTATGTTTCTGTTAATTTTTTTATTTGTTTACACCGATAATTTATATTTTTAGTGTATATATATTTTTTATTATGGACCCCAAAAAAATCCACAAACACGTTTTAATAACTTATTATTAATATAGTCAAAGTAATGTTTGGGACAATAATGGCTAAATCAACTTTTTGCTCCTTTTTTAAATGTGAATATTTACCATTTTATATTTAATTGAACTAACATTTAGGGTTATGGGCTGAAGGGAATGTAACCAGCCAACCGAGTTTATTTATCTCTATATATCTATATATATATATCAATATATTTATCTTCTATGTATTTATTACATAATATATATGTATTTATTATACAATATATATATATATAGTATAAATGTATTTATTATATATATATATATTATTTATAATATCTATTAATTATATATATATTTATTATATATATTTCTGAAGGTTTTAGACACAAGCGTCTTTAAACGAAGCGGCTAATTAACTAATCCGGCTTTGAGGAGAGCCCACTCTGGGGGGGGGGGGGGGGGCTACATGATGTCATCAATACAGGATGTTTACTGTTTGTTTGTTTACTGGCGTCGCAATAATTTTTTTAATCTTCAAAATTCAAAAGCAATTCAAGTGGAAACCTTTTTAAAATGCAGCCAGAGGAGCGCGAGACAACAACAACAACAACAACAACAGACGAGCCCAAACCATCTCGCTTAGTATTATTATTATTTTTATTATAGACTTTGAAACCTCTGCTCTTCGGGCCGAAGCGGGATGAAACTCCCCCACTTCGCTCGGACACCAAAGTTCTAAAATCTCAGATCGTCTGTTCTTGTACTTGAATGCACCACCAGTCAGGTGAAGGAGTTCCAACTGCACTCTTCTGATTGGCTGAGATATCATAGCAGGTTTAAAGTCTACAGGTTGATGTTTTATTACATATTCATCTTCAAATTATCCTCTGGCAAACAAATGTGGATCGATTTCTTTATTTTTTTGGCCATAATCGAGTAAGAGTACAAAATAAATAATTTATAATAATAAATAATAAAATAAAATGACGACATGTGTGAAGGCCTCCGACTGGAGGGAATCACAGGCCGGTTCTTTTTGGGCCGCTCACTTTCCCTAATTGAGGCGTTTGTCTGGCCGACCTTTGACCTTTGACCTTTGCCCCGTGTGATGCCGAGCGGTGTTCTCGCGGCGGGGAGGTGTCGACGATCTCACGACCTTCGCTCGTAAATCACGGGAAGAGGAAACCCGAGTGGCGTTTCCTCTTCCCTCGCCCTGCAGGGCGAACCGCAGCAGACGGAGGACGAGGGCTCACAGCAACGTCAGAGTGGGGCGACTCCTCTGGTTGTATAGAAGTCTATGCTTCATGTGTTGAAGCTGCATTCTCTCTCCTGACCACCAGGGGGCAACTCCTCTGGTTGTATAGAAGTCTCTGCTTCATGTGTTGAAGCTGCATTCTCTCTCCTGACCACCAGGGGGCGACTCCTCTGGTTGTATAGAAGTCTCTGCTTCATGTGTTAAAGCTGCATTCTCTCTCCTGACCACCAGGGGGCGACTCCTCTGGTTGTATAGAAGTCTATGCTTCATGTGTTAAAATTAGAGCTGGGCACGTTAACGCGTTAATCTTGCGTTAACGCAGCACTTAATTTACGCCGACAATTATTTTATCGCGCATTAACGCATGTTTTTTTTTTTTTTTTTAATAAAATTTTTTTTTTTTAAATAAATTTTTTAGACAAAAGACAATACATAGACTTAACACCTAGAGGACTATAAACAATGCAGACGAAAAAACAATGGACATAACATCATAAAGTCAGAGTATTTGTGGGGGAAAAAGAATCTCAACAAATGACGGCAGGTATGAGACGCCCTCAAGACACACGTCACACGGAGAATACACGAGCTGGATGAAAAGGAGAGGACTGCAAAGCGACAGCTTCCCAACGTGCTGTTGCTCTCATGGGGACGACTGGACATCGGGTGACCAGACGTCCAGTTTTCCCGGACATGTCCTGCTTTTGAGACCTAAAAATC